>NC_080561.1:627500-927500 GCF_030253575.1 Rhododendron vialii
TTCCCTTGCTTAACCAAGTGCCACAAGTCTTCTTTTCCAAGTTGAAACCCTTTACATATCAATACTGCTATGGCCTTTAATCTATATGAGGACAAAAGAAATGTCACGGAGACTTGTGCCTGCATGTCCGTTTTCTCATCTAAATTTAATTATACAGTAGGGTGTGGTTCCTGTAGACTGCAGACATACCAGAGCCAGCTTACGTGCACCTCTAGAGCACCTCAACTAACTAGGGGTCCTGAAGTTAACTCCCGGGACAATCTCCAATGGACCAAGGGAATTTATTATTATTTTTCTCGTGGTGGAAATAGTAGTATCAGTTAATCTAACTTGAGTCTTTCATGGCTTAAGAGGTTGTAATTATTTCAGCAGAGAATTTCCTTCATCTTATCACATGATAGAAGAATTTACGGCACAACCACAAACACCATTCGTGGTCTAACTATGCAGTTGGTGATCATTCAAGGGCCATACCAGCATTCTGGTAGTAAAACAGAGAACTACCCTAGATTATCATGTCCCCAAGCCTCAACCATTAAAACATGACATATACCTATACCTTATTTTTGTGTCGTTGACATGGGATGCAAGAACACTTACTCCATCTTCACCAAACTCAAGCAAACCCTGCGCACCACAAACTATTACCATTACTTCTATGAACGACTACTTCACATGGATGGAATTAGTGGTTTAAAATACCCAATCTTTAACAAATTAAGCCACATGATGTCATGAACTTCTACATCACATGGATAATCAATAATTGTGTCATAGTGTATATGAAAAGTTAATGAAATTGGGACACTACTCAAGGCACCATTCATTTCTCCTCTATATTCTGCTAATGTTCATACTCCGTATTACCTTCTCAGCATCATAGACAATGAGACTGCCATGTTTTGTTATTGTCAGTCCAAGTAAAGCATCGCTTTCAATCCTCCTCCAATCCTCCCACGAGCCGTCTCTATGCAATCTTTTAATCCAACCATCTCTTGTAGCTGTGTAGAGAGTCCCATTTTTATTGATACACACGTCTTCTGGCTTATCCAAAATCCCTTCTCCTAGTTTTATAACTCTCTGAGAACAAAATCAAACATCATTGTAATAAGATTAATCGTGTTATAAAGGCATATACTAAAATACTTACGTAACCGAAGACTAGTTCACCTGTAATTGCCTGTTTGTGGGAAGAAGGGAAGCGGAAGAGGCTGGAGGAAGTTCAAGTGGCTCCGGAGTGAAGGGTGAGAAGAAGAAGACTTGAAGTATAATTGCCAGAAAACAACTTAAAATAAAGATTGAAAAACCCATTAAGTAAGCTCTGGAGGTCTGTCCTGAGGCTGCTGCTACAGAATCCATTGGTTTTGTGGGGATGGAAACTTGGGTATGGAAGATAAGGTTGTAACTAAAGGCTCTGAAGTTTTGTGGTGCAATAAGCGAAGTCTGATAGTTTGTCCTAAATGTGGCTTTCAGAAACTATAGATGGAGTTTGACTAATACTGGTTGAGAGGTCTTAGTGTTGCTCCTTTTTGGACTGGATCCGGAATAATACAATTCCAACATCAAAACAAGGATAGAAGGGATTCCTTGACTTACATAAATCTATGCAAGTTAAGACTAGGGAAAAAGTAAAATGATATCAAAACTACAAATGAACCTAATAACAGAGAATTTGTCAATGTTAGTTAGTAGAAAGCATAAATTTGGAATGAATGATTACAATTTAAAGTCTCTCATGCTTACTGCTGAAGAAGAATTGGTCACTTAGTCGAGGTGTGCGTAAGTGGGCCTAAATACCTAGTTATAAAAGAAAAGAAGAAAAAGAAGAAGAATTGGTCACCATACCTTCAGAGGAAGCTTGCATCACCTATTTGTACACCATACCTGCGACCACATTGGATATGACCGATTGAATCAATACAAAAATCATCACTCTCAAGTCTACTCTTCCATAAACTGATAGCAGTCATCACTGACGTCCAAGACATGCACTACGTTCAAGTCTATCCCTTTGTCCTTGAATTCCCTAAATAGCATCAGTGCCTCATCCACAAAGCCGTTTCTCGTAAGCCAACTAACTTGTGCACTGCAAGTGTCTATATTGAATGCGTTCATTTCATCAAACACTTGTGACATATGTTAACTACAACCGCTTTTCCCATACATATCCATAAGGGCGCTGAAATGCATTTGTCCGATTCCATTCCCATGTTGATAACATCCCCATGAATTTGACTACCGAAAATAAAATCCTCCAAATCCCCCACTGCAGGAAGAAAACTTGATATACCAGTCCCATTAGGCTTTAAACCTCGCGAATGCATCTTTTGAAATGTCAACACCAATTCCGATCACTTTATTCTCCGTGTCCTCAAAGACCTCTCTTGCCTCACTTACATGTCCTAGTCGAGCATACCCCAAAAATAAAGCACTACAAGAAACCACGTCTGGTTCAGGCATTGCATTGAGCAGCTTATGGGCATCCTTTAATTGGCTGCATTTGACAATTGACATACATACGAACCAAGTACGACTTTACAAAGGGACATGAATCGAGCCTGGGGTCCAATGCAATGCCATGAACCTGTCGTCCAGCTTGACCATTGTGGGGAGGACTTGAATGGTGTTATTGAGCAGTGCATGCCTTGAACACTGTGGTGAGGATAAAGGCATTCATGAACGCGAGTTTTTATCCTTGGCCACAAGGAATTACATATGGCCGCGAAAAATTGAAAGCATGATACGATTCCTCCGTGTTTTACATGCCCCTTCGCCGCAAGGAATTACATTCACTTTGTTTGGTTTAGATTTTAGAAAGTTATTTTTGAGAGTTGGAGTGGTAATGAGTGGAGAGAGATAGAGAGAAAGATTTATTGAAAACTGTGCCGAGAGTTGAGAGTTACTCTCAAAAAGTCCATCCAAGCAAAGTGATTACAGTTGGACGCATATAATTACCCTTTTCCGTAAGGAATTACATTTGGCCGCATAATAGTGAAAACGTGATCATAGTACACGAATCCCTCGTGTTTTACATGCCTCCTAGACGCGCTTAATTGCAGTTGGCCGTGGAAAATTACCCATGGACGCAAGAAATTACATTTGGCCGCTAAATATTGAAAGCGTGATCATTGTCCACGATTCCTTTGTGTTTTACATGCCTTGTAGACGCAAGGAATTACATTTGGCCGCGGATAATTACCATTGGCCTCGTTTAACTACATATGGCCGCTAAATATTGAAAGTGTGATCACTGTCCACGATTTCTTCGTGTTTTACATGCCTTTGGTCGCATGTTCAACATGCGAAGTACGGAGAAAAAGGTTTCTCTCCCTTTTTTTGCACTTTGCTAACGTATTTTGGAATTACTTTGATAATCCGCACATTGTAGAAATTTTCAAATTCGTTAATCATGTAGAATATCTAGTCGATCAAATAGCTACTGACATTTTACCGAAGGAGATATTTCGAAAAACAATGAAACGATTTGAGCTGGGCACATTACAACCTTATAAAAGTCAACTTTGATTACAATCGAAAAGGAGGCTTTTCCGCCGTTGTTGGCAAATTTCTGACCTTAGTTTGGAATCAATTTGATGATCCGATTTGTCCACATTGTCGAGGTGTGTTTGCAACTCGGGCGGTCGGAGCTGGTGAACTATGACCACATGGGCCAAAGGTACAATGGGTGGTGGTTGTTGCATCTAATTCAGTTTCTATGGGCGTACAATCTAGTAGCCTTGTGGATTTTGATTTTATATTGGTTACGGTATTAATTATTGATGCAATGTATATGCCTACCACGTGTTTGACATTTGGCTTCTGAAGTAAGTCGTTTTTCGGCCTTATGGTTTTTTTGTGTAGTCTTAATTTCAAAATAAGCAGCAAAGTCTGGATCCATAGCTTTGAACCCATTCTTTCAACTGAAGTTTTCTGGGCAATTGAATTTCATATGACTTGGAACAACATCTCTCTCTTTGTCACTCTCGCAAACATACTAACAAAGGCACAGTCTTTCGCAGTTAGCCAGTTACCCACCGAGTGAAATTATTGTCACGGCTCGTTGGTTGCTTCCATTGAACAAAGCAGCCTTTAAGCAGCTGGTTTGTAGAATCATGGAAGCACACAAAGGGAGGATATGCAGTTTGTAGAATTGGTGTATTTGTGAGTACATTATCTCTTTTGGATAGTTTTATTGAAGAATCCGTACTTCACGTTCCAGTAAACCCTGCTGAACTAGATTTCCAGAATCATGTTAGTTTAGTGAGGGCTTAGATAGTATATAATATCACCAAGAATGTTGATCTCCTCATATATTATTCTTACAGTATAGCCGATTTGGACTTTCTGAAAAAGTCTTAAATATTACCTTACTACTCTAACCAGAATGTTATACTGTTCATTGTTATCCTTTGCGATGACTATTTTTATGATATGTTCGTTATCTAAGGTAATGATCTCTCTAACTTGTCCATGTTTTCTTTCTAGCCTGTCCTTCCCTCTCGCTTAGCTGAGTATCAGAGGTGCAGGTGGTGTTGGGTAGCATTTCATGCGCTTCATTTCCACCCAGAAATTTTTGCAGTGGGACACCGAATGGTGGAAAGGTAATAAAATCTGATTGATTGCCTTTTTTGTTAGCAACAGAGAAACATGAAGTATTCTTTCTTCGCATGGGAAACTAACACCGTGCAGTCATTTCGGCTTTTCCCTCCAGATACTCGGGCCTTAAGTTCTTTCAGCCTCTTTTGTACAAACCTGTCTAATATCTGTGTGGGTGGGAGGACAGATTTGCGTCTGCAGTTGAAAGATGTGAACCAAGCGGTTGTAGGACTTGTGTGGAAGAGCAATTTTGCAACAAATGTTCCTTTGGTTAGGAATAGCTAAGACATGAACATGCTGACCATCCTTCTTCAGTTGTCGTACCTTTGGTATTGCTAGTGTGAGGCAAGAAACAATCCAGTTAAGAATGCATTGACACTGGTTAAAAATCAGATTACGGAATCTGGTTTGGCTTGTGGGTACTGATATTTCAGTCATTATTGAGCTTGAAAAGATTTAATTGTAGTTAGAGACCACTATCATTATTTTTTTTTTGCTAGAGTGCAAGCGGTTTAATCATTCCACAATTCAGCATGGGACTTTTGGGTGAAAGTCATGTATGGTGCTCTATTAGTTGATTATGACTTGCATTGAGGCATGCAAGTTTGAATCTAAATTTTGGGCCACGCAGGGACACCAATTAACTGCGCACTTCCATTTAGAATAGATAGTCCTATTCATGATGTATTGCATCATTCAATTGGGATATGCTGCTTTATCAGTTGGCTTGATTTAGCTTTCTCTAGTGAAGTGCAATCTGTTTCCTTTCTTGAACTGGTATATTTTTTTCTTGTAACATTTGTCTTCCGGTAGGATGATTGATTGGAAATTAACTTTTCCACAACAGGTTACGAGCGGCTTTCAATCTTGGCCTTGTGAGAGATGCCTTGGCATATACTCCCTCAGACATCCCAAAATACCCTAACCAGACAACACCATGTCACACACATTACACCCCCCCGCACTTCCCCACCACACCCACACACTTACATAGTCGCAACGCACACACAATGGATACTTCAATTGATATCGATACAGGTGCAGAGGAATGGTGTGAACACTTCGATAGGAGTGACTTAAATACCTCACTCACGTACCAATCTACATTTACTTGGTGTATACTCGCTCCAATAGTCCAATTACCCTATGGAATTAGGAAAGATAGAAATAGGAATTTTTTTTTTTTTGATAATATTGGTTCCATTGTTCAATAAAGCTGTAGAAAAATTGGAGTCTTATGAATCCAAATGTGTTGAGGCATTTAAATTCCCCCGAATCCTCTTGCTGCTTCTCCTATTTTAGTTTAATGGTATCCTCCTAGTGCAGGAACTTTGAATCTAAACATGGATGGCAGCTGGTATGAAAGTAATGGAAAAGGAGGTTTTGGTAGTGTTTTCAAAACAGAAGAATGCAGATGGCACCTTGGTTAGTACGGCAAGTTCACATTTACCTCAAGTTGGAAGCTGAAATCTGGGCCAACTATTGGGGCCTAACCATCATCTTAGTGAAAGGGATGACCAATGTGAAGATCGAGTCTGAGTCACTTCAGGCTGCCAATTCGATTAGGAAGGAGCTCCTCCAACCTGGCTGCACGGTGCTGTCATTAGGATGCTTAATTTTTGTTATTCAAAAAGAGCTGCTCCATTGGATTCATTTGTCAACAAGCCTATCAAAGTGCCGATCACCTAGCAAGACTTGGATCTGAGCAAGATGAAGAACCCATAGTGTGCGTCCACATGCACATTTTGTGCTCGAAGACGCCATGGGGACGAGTTGGCTTAGGGATCAACCTGAGTTGTTTATGTATTATGTAGTTATAGTTGTGTTCTCTTCGCTATTACAAGCCAGTTAGCAATTATTCATTCATAGTGTTTGTAATTAGGAAGTTTAAATGACTACTTCTAGGCACTTTATTACACTTTCTTTTTTTACTACACACATTTTGCTAAGAACATAGGTATTCCATTTCATGATGCTTTAATAATCTAAAAATATTGTACAGTATGTGAATTGTACGGTTTTCGAAGTTATACTTGCGAGGGAGGTCTTTGATCAAATACATCCATTTATTGGTTTAGTTGATTGTTGGTTATTAATTGATTTACATTTGACGATTTCTCCGTCTTATAATGCTCAAAGTTAGCATTGATCAACTGGATGTTAGTAGCTTGGTTTTCTTTTTCTTTGTCAAATTCACTTATTGAACTTGCACAATGTACAGAGATATAGCTATGGGTGGAATATCAGTAGCTGGAGTACTCAATGATGGCAACAATGCGGGGGCATTGTTGTATGGTTGGTTAAGGTTATGATCAGATTTGTCTGTAAGTGCCTTCAGGCACGGGCAAGGCGCTAGTGGAAAGACATTGCCAATAGGCCTTTGGCCCAATGGCATTAAGGTACACCTAAGGTCAGAATTTCAACTACTCTTTCAAGGTACTAATCTAACAGTTCTAACAATACTGACTTCCACCGATTAAAAAAAAAAGAAGAAGGACGTCGCTTGTTCTGTCAACTAACGGCTGCAGCTGCCGTCAGACTTCTATTGTGTCCTCAACGCTTCAAACGCTGTCATATATCTTGCTGGAACAAAGGCTTGTATGGACTGCTGGCATCCTCTAGATCTCGTAATTTGTGTGCTCAGAGTCTTTCCTTCGAACCTCCACATTCCATATGGATTTGCATATATGTGTTGGGCAAATTTATGTTCACTAAAATTATGGGCTCATTGTCATGGCCACTTGTAGGTGTAGGCCTGTTTTGTCTATAATCAAGAATTCTATAAGGAACGCAATTAATTATGATCTCGCTTCAGGTTATAGAAGTATGATGTTGGACATTCTCCTAAGTTCTGGTTGCATTGAATTTCATAAGATTGCAACACTTTTTCAAAAGCAGGAAAGAAAGAAAACATGCTATCACTACATAAGTTTTCAATTTAAAAGACAGCAGAAAGGAACATGAAGTAAAACTGAATTTCCCTGATCTTCAATAGAATTGGGAAAATATTCATAACCGACCAGCAGCATTGCTCCATATTGACCGAACTCCAGGAATATCAATGATCACTTCACCGCAAGACGTCAGTCAAACTTCAAACGAGAATCTCAAAATCAGCAAGCGGATTCATTCAGAAACAGATCTGACTAATTGAAAAGAGTAGTTTGAAACCGGAATTTTCGGTCTATGCAATCAAGCAAAATCAAGGATTTGACCCACATCATCTACTTCAATGGCTAAGAAAACTGACGTGCTGCAAAACCATTTCCAGAATGCCTTGAGATGGCACCAAAATTGCACAGCATGCATGAGAGGATTTGTCTAACTTTGAAACAGCTTCATCATAAATGCTTATCCATTATCAAAGAATTGAAATCCCCATCATCTATTGCTAGAGCTGAGAATCACGATACATCACCACACAAAATCAGGAGATCATGGATTACCACCCTTCCTGCGTTGTATTGCACGATAGGATTTAAACAAAACATTTCCTCCAAGGTACCAAGACTCAAGACACAGGACAGACGCATCAAAAACCAAACCAGAACAGACCTATAAGACCTCAAGACCAAACTGACCCAAAACCCAAAACCCGATAACAAACCAGTGGACCAAAACAAGGAAAGCTAATCCAGCAGACTAAAAACCCAAAACTTGCCAACAAATCAGAGTCACTACTATAGACACAACCAAAACAAACCCCAAACCATCCACAAGAAACAATAGCAGACACCACCCCCTTCCGGAACACTATAAAGGAAAACCACCCTAAACACTACACGAAAAACTAGAAACCTGGAACCACAAATCAACCCACAAAAGCCCAGCCCTGAAAATAACTCAAAACAGACCCAAGAACCCTTGATACAACGAGAGAGCATCATGGAAAGAAACCAGCAAACTACTACATGGATATTCTAGCCCTTTTCAGTCTTCTATACCATGAATACACCATGAATTCAGAATACAATACCTCATGTATTTCTAATTCCTTAGTCTGGTGACTCTGGTCATGATAGTATTTGTGTGGAACAAAACTGGTTTGAGGAAGATTTGAGGCTCAACCAAAGGTAGGAAATTGAAATCAGATAGGACTTAAAGTGCTTAAGTTGAATAGTCCAAGAGTATCTCCAGCAATACTATTTTTTTTGTATTTAAAAGGAATATAATTTTTTGTATTTGAATGTGTCAAGGTAGGAAGGAATATAATTTTTTGTATTTGAATGTGTCAAGTAGGATTTCTGGAGGGTGGGGGAATCACAAATTACCCTTGGAGGACACACCTTTATGAGTGTGGTAGTGGGGTCGTTGCAGCAAGAAATTGGACTATTCTCTAAAGACACTCATAGAAACAAGATACGTGCGCATGACCGTCTATCGCGCCAAACCGTTCCAGAACCATAATTGTTTCTTGTACTGTGTGTGGTAGGCGTAAGTTTGATTCCAAAGACCTAGTTCAAGACTTTGTTCACTACGGTTCTTCCAATTGAAACTTGCTAACACTACACCCATTGCGCAGTAAAAGCATCTTGTAAAATTTTAAATTATGTGGGGGATGGTTGTTCTAATTGAATATTTTACTCTAATATATTTAATTAGATTTGATTTTGATGTATTAAATATCAGATACAGGTGATTTCACGTGGGTTTCTAAGGGAGAAATTGCTGGTAGAGATTATTAAGGGCGGTTAAACGCACTTAGACTTGATCTTCTCTTTTGTTTGAGGGTTATTAAGGGTGGTTAAACCCACTTAACTTGGTCTCCCCTCATTTCCGAATATCTCTCCTACAAATTAGAGGAGTATTCCCTCAACCCTAACAGACTATATTTTCTATATATATACTCATATACCTATGCAGCTAAGAGATATACACATACAGCAAAATACTCCTTGCTCGACTCACTCTTGTTTTACCGTATACAGAAAAATCTTTTAGCCTTTTCTTCTTCCAATCAGTACTCTATTTTGGAAAATAAAAGCTTGTGATATTTCCTGTACTCTATGTTTGAGGTGGGTTGCTTTCATTGATTATTTCGAGTGTCGGGAAACTATTGGTTCATGATCAGTTCGATTCACTGCACATAAGAAAGAAAACTCGAAGGTCGTATGTTGTTCCCCGCGAGATGGAGAGCTCATTGAAGGTATGTCGCTAAAATTTATGAGTTCTGATCGTACATGAAAAATGATCAAGCACAAAAAAAAAGAGAGTGGATTTCCGGTTCCATTGCCCTAAACATTAACTCCTCATGTGGTTAGTACCATTGCTTATATTTTCTCTCTTTTCTTAAAATCATGTGTGAAGAATTTGTTTGCCTCGCTCCAAGTTAAGCAAAAAGAGTTTTGTATAGATGACATACAACTTGGTCTCACTCTCTTGAAGAAGTCTTCCTGAATGTTACGGAAAAAAGCAGAACTACCGAACCCTCTAATTGACGACGGCGTGATGATTTTGACATTGGAATCAGGACTTGCATTGCTGGTAGTGTCTCTAACCTCTCCATTTCGATAAAGAAATCTAGATTTTTTTATCAAATCATAGGTTCTAATTGTCAATGAATTAAATTCATTTTAATATTTTCAAATGTCTTGAACGAAAAATCCGTACAGAATGATGTGACAGCCGTGAACTTTATCATTTTTGTTTTGTGAATTTACCCATTTGAAAGCTAAACATCGTTCAAAAAGGTCATCTATAACATCAACAGCGTCACGTCCACATTATTCAAGCCAGGTACTCTGAAAAAACAAGATGGAATTTTGAATTTCATTTTGCTTAGTAAGCCCAATTGGCTTGTCTATCTTCTTTGAATTTTTGTCGTTGTATTGATGACACAGATACCCATGGGAGTCGAGCATATAGGTATTCCGGAATCAGAATCAGCCCAGAACGTTAGAGACCTCATGGTAGAGGTGTATTGGGAACAAGACGCTGATGGAAACCTCTGCATCACTGGCCACTCAGTTGAGATCCCAATCCTTGACAATGTCGATTGCACTTTACCTTCAACTCTTCTCAAGGAAGGTCCATGTCTTGGAATTGTGATCGAAATGCCACTAACGAGAAGTCTATTCCTTAGACAATAACTTCGAGTGTTTGAGTCAATGAAGATGGATTCCCATAAATGGTGACTATTTTGTTGGTTGTGAGATACTCCCTCCGTCCCATTCTTTTTGTCTACTCATTGTCTCAAATTGTTTGTTCAGTTTTAGAAGACCAAGGAAGAAATCCTATAAAAATACTATTTTACCCTTTTCTCTCTCTCTCTCTCTCTCTCTCTCTCTCTCTCTCTTTTGTATTAAGCTATCCTTTCTCTCTTTCTTGAATTGATGTGACAAGTACAATTTGAATTGAAGGACATTGGTGGAAAATTTATTTTCCAAAGTGTAATGATTGTTTCCCCTTAATAAGTTGAATTTCCCAAATTAGACAAACAAATCGGGATAGAGAGAGTATCTTGATAATGCATGTGTTGATAAATTGTACTGATCATTTTACCCCTCTAATGCACAAATGGTGACTATCCTGTTGGTTGTGAGTTATTTCTAAGCCCGTTCATGGATCATCTCCTTCAAAGGAAAATTGTATATATATAACTTTATAAATTCTACGAACTTTAAGATTATTGTTGCAGCGACTGGTCTATCAAACTTCAAAGAATTAACAATGGCATCGAGATGGATGGAACCAATTGATAACTGGAGTTCAGTAGTTCTTATCTAGATTTAAGGTAATCTTTCCTCTTTAGCCAAGAACAACCTTTATTACTTGCATTATGTACCAGAATTTTGTTGAAGAAGCAATGCATTTGGTTCTTCCGTCAACTCTTAATGTCAAATAATTGTGGCATCCAGTTCCATGGGTTTGACTTCGGTGTTGATTTGTTACGGTTTTTCTTTGTTTTTTGTTTTATTTTGTTTTGTTGTATTTTCTTTGTTTTTTCGGACCGATAGAGTTCCGGTCCTTTGTACTTTATTTTTGTTATATATATGAGATGATCTTGTTTGTCAAAAAAAAGTTCCATGGGTAAACGACAACGTGACTTGTTAAACTGAAATGTGGAAATGTAGATACATGAACCTCTACTAATCTCATCTCGTCATCTTTTGATTTTTGATGACATATAAAAATATTGCGATGACATTATGTATACTACTTTTAAAAGCACGAAAATCCTACTTTTCGCTTTTCAAAAATGCCCCCACTAGTTCCTATGAATTCCAACCCTATCCCATGCCCCTTACCCACCCGGCCACCCCTCCTAACCAGTATGTGTCTTTTACCAAATTAAAACATTAACTATTTGGCTAGCCATTGCCTAACCAATGGCATCTCTTTGGTAAAAGGGAAAAAAATTTGCCATCTCTCCGTATGATATTAAAACCAAAAACGAATGGCCTTTGCAGTTTTGGTTACTACCAAGTGTTCAACGGATCTTGTAGCCCTTTTGGAATGCATCATGTTTGATAGTAAAGCCTCTTCTGTCCTCTTGATTTGACACAGTAAGGATTGAATAACCTGTTAATATTTAAGCGCATTCCACTTAGCCACACTGTTTCATCTTCTACCCTCCTCTGCATTTTTCGGCAACAAGTACCTGTTCAAGCTTGTCACATGCCGGGCTGGTTCACCAACAAACTTCAACTTCTCCAAAGGAACAAAGATTGTGGGTATTAGTGTCACTTTATTTCCCTTTGGTTTAATTTTGAATAGATACGCATCAGTACATCATTTTTTTTTAACATGATTAGTTGCTCTCCCTCTGATTTAAATTTTATCATTAATTGGTTTATTTCTGAGTAAAATACAGTGAGTTTTGTTGTACATAGGTTGCTCACCAATTACACGACAAAATGTCTAAACAATAAATTAACAAGTGCGTTGTTTTTTTAATGAGCGTAATGGCACATCAACAACAGAGATTTGTTCCTTGGTTTGCGATTCTCGCATTTCATTGATTTTTAGAAAAAGTACGATTCTGAAATAAAACGTAAACAGTATTGACTCCAATGGTTTTCATTATAGCAAGAATAAGAGAAGAAGACGTTGCATAACCACATGCTCGCTACACTGCGCCCCTACTTCATTCGACGATAATCAAACATGGCATCCACACTCCTATTTGTTGTTCCAACACCGAATTTCCTCTTCAAATTGTGATACCAAGTTCATTGTTTCACTGGCTGAAGTAAGCCAATTTTTTAAAATTGAATTCTCAAGTTTTGTGACCATGTATGACCCTTCAGTTGCGGGAGTCCACCCGTGCACATAGCCATATTATTTGTTTGACTTTATGTATTATTGAATTTTGCCATTTGATACTCAAGCACACTGTTCCTACCAGTTGCAGGGAGCCCAAGAAATACATCCATCTTAAACTTTCATTGACCCAAAGTGGGATGAAACACTAGAGATTATGAAAGTGAATGAGTTGAAGTGAGCCGGAGTCATTCTTATGACAGTTTTAACCGGATAATGGCCCAAGATGCTATAGAGGTCACATTGTTTCTTAAATGAATTGGAGTCGCCGTATGGAGTAGATGATAGGCAAAGTAGGTCTTCTTTGAGGCTTGCTTTCTGATTTAGATATTAGAAATTTGACGACTAATTTTTTTGGATGACTGGATGTTCGGGCCAGTTTTCCCTCACCTAGACTAATTCAATTCGCCTTGAAGTTAATAACCTAGCAAACCCTCCAATGACCCCAATGTTTAGTATATTTTGCCTTCGTGGGATTTGAACATGCGATCTCCTAGAGGACAAGTACTTATTATCTTTCTCATACCCACTTGACCAAACTCCTTGGCGTTAGAAGTTGGAAGACTACTAGGATTAGCATGCTAACTTTTATGAGCTATATGCATGCTGAACTTATGAATTTTGAATTGTTGGCTTTTAGTTGCGGAAAATGTAAGATGGTTATACATTCAAGGAATTTGAACAAGCACAGAGAAAGCTGTATTTGTTTACGTTCTATTAAAACTGTTGCATTCACATTAAGTTGAAGGTTGCAAACTATTCACGTGCGAAGCACGTGCATCCTTACTAGTAGTTAAAAACAGATGTAATCATCACACCAAACTCGTTATTGGAGTAATATTATTTTTCCATCCTCCCTACTGGTTGTCTCTATTATTTCGAGTCCCAAATATTTGAAAGTGCGGCTAGCGTATAGTAGTAGCTAATTAGTGAGTACAATAAATAAAACTCGCGTGCTACACTTCATGTGGGGCCTACACCATGTTGTAAACCAAAATGAAATCATATAGTAAGTATCAAGCATGAAACACCCAGCTTTCATTTGTTACTAAGCAAGCATTAAAAGATGAAGTTAAAGATGGCTACCACGGATTTGACCAAGTAAAACTAATAGACATAAAGAACTGGAAATTCAAGTTGTATTAATCTCTGGGAGTAAATCCAACCGTCCTAGCTAGAATGTGTTTAATTTGGGGTTAATCACACGGTCTGTTCGCATCTTTTAGGAGATTTTTTTTGGGTGCAAATAGCTAGGGTACAGTCCACGTGGTACCCGAGCACACATCCTAGCCGTCCAAAACACTAGGATTTAGAAGCCGAGAAAGAGGAGAGAGAGTGGTCGACTGAGTAGAAGAGAGAGTGCTCGGATCTGGGCCGTCCAAACGTGATAATCAGCGATGCAACTTGATTCTGGTGTGATGGTGAACATGGGTTTGGCTATACATGGAACCTTGGTTCCATCAGATAATCAAGTTAAGGAGTAGTGTAGACTGTGTAGCAATGTAAATGCAGAAAAAGTGTAGAGCATCGAGAGAACACCTTGTAAAGCTTTGTTCCCGGCCGATTCCTCCGTGGAGTACCAGATTTTGGGAACCACGTAAATCTCGATTTATGTGTGTTTGTATCGATTGGAAAAGCTAACTTACCCCCAATGACAGTAATACACATGCTCCATGTACAATGTTCCTCCTTCTGATAAAAGCGTGCGGGACTCATAGGCTTGATTACTTTGTTAATTTAATATTATACATGCATACGTTATTTGATTGGTCATCGATCATAGGATTATTGTCACCTACTTGTGATACTAGGTGCATGAGCAGAGGAAGAGTATGACAACACACGACCCCACTCACTTAATTAAAACTAGTACCATAATTTTTGAATTAGTTTGTACACTTTAACCCCCCAAGAATTAGAAAATTGCCCCCGAAAGCCTCACTAAAAGTAGAATTTTCCCCTCTGCTATTGCCTAAATGCAACCCACTTCTTCTTTGCTTAAAGTATTTTTGTAGCTCAGCTCATTGGACCAAACTAACTATAATTTCTGGCTCCGTCTTTGACTAGGTGTGCTCCTTACAATAGTACTATTCTTAACAGGTATTAATGTTAGAGATCAACGTGGGATAATTGTAACCAATGAGACTTAGTCTCTCCTTGTATTTCTCCATAATAATATGAGACATATCGTTAATCCCTAACAAACTAACCTTCTTATCAGAGTAAAATTCCTCTATATAAACAAGCAAAGTTCTTTTCCTTCCTACAAGTGATCAGAAACACGAGAGCTTAATTTGTTATTCATATTATTGTTCTTTGTTTTCACAACATATATACCAAGTGCTCGATTTATATATCATCCTAATTCCCTGCCTCATATGCGGATTGGTTTTTCGTTGTCAATGAAGATGGATTCCCATAAATGGTGACTATCCTGTTGATTGTGAGTTACTTCCTCCGTCTCATTTTGTTTGTTGGCTTTTTGACTTCTCACTGTCCCAAATTGTTTGTCCAATTTTAGAAGACCAGGAAGATAGTCTTTTTGACTTCTCATTTTGTTTGTCGACTTAGAGCACTATTTTACCTTATACGTTTGTTTGTTGTGTTCAACTCTACAATCATATCCTCTATGCAAGAAATTTACAAACATATTTTTCTTGTGTTTTATTGCATTAACAGATGGAAGATGATATTAGGCCATCAACACTAGCGGTTAATGTCTTGACAAAGCTCTGCCGTATCATTCCTACATGGAAAATCATCCATAGTCATGAAAGGATTGATGCTGCTTACAAAGATCCTGAAGTTAGACAAGAGGTAATAAATATTTTCTTTCCAATCTTGTAGGGCAATTATACAACTTCAAAAACAAGATGTTGTCAAGGGGTTTGTGTTTAGTTTTCACAAGTGTCTGAGGTAATGAAATCAAATACAACTTGAACTTGAAATTTTCCTGTGATGACAGATTCGATCAAATCCTTATTGCTACAAAGGCAGCCTACGCCTTCTAACCTGCAATCAACCTATAAAAGTCAGTTTAGTTTAGATCTAGAGCATAGACTTGAAGAGGTTCATTTAGAACTCTTGAAACAAAATTTTTATAACTCTTCAAATCCTCCCCTTTTTTTGCAATTTGCTAACGGATTTTGGAATTACTTAGATAATCCGATTTGTCCACATTGTAGAAATTGTCAATTTCATTAATCCCTTTAGAATATCTAATCGATCAAATACCTAATGATATTTTATTGAAGGAGACATTTCAAAAAACAATGAAACGATCTGAGCTGGACACACTTGATTACAATCTTATAAGGTAACTTTGATTACAATCGAATAGGAGAGTTTTCCGCCGTTTTGGGCAAATTTCTGACGTTAGTTTGGAATCAATTTGATAATCCGATTCGTCCACATTGTCGAGTTGTGTTTGCAACTTGGGCGGTCAGAACTGTGAACTCATACACATGAGCCAAAGGTACAATGGGTGATGGTTGTTGCATCTAATTCAATTTATATCGGCGGACAATATAGTAGCTTTGCGGGTTTTTATTTAATATTGGTTACGGTATTAAAAATTGATGCAATGTATATGCCTCCCACGTGTTTGACATTTGGCTTCTGAAGTAAGTCGTTTTTCGGCCTATGTTTTTTGTGAAGTCTTGATTCCAAAATAAGCAGCAAAGTCAGGATCCATAGCTTTGAACCCATTCTTTCATCTGACGTTTTCTGGGCAACTGAGTTTTGATATGACTTGGAAGTTGGAACTACTATCTCTCTCTTTGTCACTCTCGCAAACATACAAAGGCATAGTCTTTCGCAGTTACCCACCGGTGAAATTATTGTCAAGGCTCGTTGGTTGCTTCCATAGAACAAAGCAGCCTTTAAGTAGCTGGTTTGTAGAATCATGGAAGCACACAAAGGGGGGAAACCAGTTTGTAGAATCGGTGTATTAGTGTATACATTATCTCTTTGAGAATGATCCCTCTAACTTGTCTATGTTTTCTTTCTAGCCTGTCCTTCCCTCTCGCTTAGCTGAGTATCAGAGGCTCAGATGTCGGGTAGCATTTCATGCACTTCTTTTCCAGCCAGAAATTTTGGCACCGGGACACCTAATGGTGGACGGTAAGAAAATCTGATTGATTGCCTTTTTTGTTAGCAACAGAGAGACATGAAGTGTTCTTTCTTTGCATGGGAAACTAACACCATACAGTCATTTCGGCTTTTCCCTCCAAATACTTGGGCCTTAAGTTCTTTTAGCATCTTTTGTACAAGTCTGTCTAATCTCTACGTGGGAGGACAGATTTGCATCTTAGTTGAAAGATGTGAACCTAGCGGTTGTAGGACTTGTGTGGAAGAGAAATTTTGCAACAAATGTTCCTTTGGTTAGGAATAGCTAAGACATGAATATGCTGACCACCTTTCTTCAGTTGTCCTACTTGGTCTTGCTAGTGTGAGGTAAGAAAAAAATCTCTACCTTTAAAGGACTTACATTTCTCCAGATAAGCTTGCTATTGGGGCCGATAAAATTAGTGGAGTTGAAAGATGCCTCCCGTTTATCACGAACTTGACAGAGAATTTACCGAAGTTAGATCCCCAATTCTATATGAGACAGTCTTGGCCTTTTTGATGAAGAATCACAGTACTCAAGCTCTGTTTTGGGTTCTCCACTTGAACCAATTCCCACTGAAACAGCTTTCTTCTGAATTGCAGCATCCACCTGAGATTAGTATGATCAAATAAGTCTCTCACAGAAGCAGATTTCTGAGTAGATATCAGTTATAGCCGGGGAAAAATTTCCAGGATAGGAGCCAAACATCCTTCCAAAAAAGTGTGGACTGACCAGGACACCTTTATACTAAATCTACTTCTGACAATTGATGCAGTATCAGATTCACAAAATCCATAGAGCATACATCTCCCCACAACTTGGCCACAACATGGGCATGGAGAACATCTGAAGGGTTGTTTCACCGAAGGAGACTACACACTGGCAGCATGATGTAACAATTGATGGAATTTAGTTTGATTCTATTCAAGTGGGCAGGTCATATGAGGATGTAACATGTCTTGAGATAAAAGCATGTGTACTTTGGGTTTGAACCAAAGATTTCAGCACGAGTACACAACATCATAGCATCAACCTCAATCCAATGGTGACTATCCTATTGGTTGTGAGTTATTTCTACGAAAAATCTATGAGTACCGACCATTGGGGGAGGGAAAACGTACCGACGGCCGCCGGCGGGCCGTCTCCGGCCACCGGACGGCCGATCCGAGCCGTTCAAAAATTCTAAAAAATAAAACCGAGGGGGTTTGCGCGGGAATCAAGGGCATCCGAGGTGTTTAGGGTGCTTGATCAAAGCACCCTTTTTTCGTGTATATATATACACGAAAAAAGGGTGCTTTGATCAAGCACCCTAAACACCTCGGATGCCCTTGATTCCCGCGCAAACCCCCTCGGTTTTATTTTTTAGAATTTTTGAACGGCTCGGATCGGCCGTCCGGTGGCCGGAGACGGCCCGCCGGCGGCCGTCGGTACGTTTTCCCTCCCCGTGGTCGGTACATATAGCAACACTCTTCTTTCTAAGCCTGTTCATGGATCATCTCCTTCAAAGGAAAATTGTATATATTCTACGAACTTTTCTCACTTAGGAATAGTTCTTTAAGTAGGAAAATTATTGTTGCAGCGACTAGTCTGTCAAACTTCAAAGAATTAACAATGGCATCGGGATGGATGGAACCAATTGACAACCGGAGTTCAGTAGTTCTTATCTAGATTTAAGGTAATCTTTGCTCTTTAGCCAAGAACCTTTGTTACTTGGATTATGTACCAGAATTTTGTTGAAGAAGCAATGCATTTGGTTCTTCCGTCAACTCTTAATGTCAAATAATTGTGGCATCCAGTTCCATGGGTTCGACTTTGGTGCTAATTTGTTACTGTTTTTCTTTGTTTTTTGTTTTATTTTTTTTTGTTGTATTTTTTTTTTTGGACCGATAGAGTTCCAGTCGTTTGTACTTTGCTTTTATTAATATATGGGATGATCTTGTTTGTCAAAAACAATAAACGACAACATGACTTTTTAAAATGAAATGTAGATACATGAACCTCTACTAATCTCATCTTGTCATCTTTTGATTTTTGATGACATATATTGGAGTATAAAAATATTGCGATGACATTATCTATACTACTTTTAAAAGCATGAAAATCCTACTGTTTGCTTTTCAAAAATGCCCCCACCAGTTCCTATGAATTCCAACCCTATCCCATGAATTCCAACCCTATCCCACGCCCCTTAACCACCCGGCCACCCCTCCCAACCAGTATGCGTCTTTTACCAAATTAAAACATTAACTATTTGGCTAGCCATTGCCTAACCAATGGCATCTCTTCGGTAAAAGGGAAAAAAAAATTGCCATCTCTCTGTATGATATTAAAACAAAAAACGAATGGCCTTTGCAGTTTTGGTTACAACCAAGTGACCAACGCATCTCGTAGTCCTTCTGGAATGCATCATGTTTGATAGTAAAGCCTCTTTTGCAATTAGCATGGCGTTCCTCTCGATTTGACATAGTAAGGATTGAACAACCTGTTAATATTTAGGGTAAATTTTACAAATGGTTCCTCTAGTTTGTATGAATTCTCATTTTCGTCCCTCTAGTATCAATTGTGTTATTTTTAGCCCTATAATTTGCATATTTGTATTCTGTCTCAATTTCGTCCCTCTCGCTTACGGCGTTAATGAAACAAACGGAATTGGAGGACAAAATTGTCATTTCTCCTCACAGAGGGACTAAATTGAGATTTCATGCAAACTAGAGGGCCTATTTCTACAATTTTATTTTTACTTTTGTTTTTGTAAATAAATTTAAAATTCATCATTTGTAATATATTTCTCATCTCATTTTATATTGAATAATCAAAATATGTTGAAATTTTTTAAAGTTTCTACTTTATATATTACAAAAAATATGAGAAAATTCAAAAGGAACCCCTATGTTAAATGTGGTATTGTATTTTTTTTTTCAATTGAATTTTCACTCTCGTTATTTTCTTTGTCACATGATTAAAAAGAAAAACTTGTTCAGTAGTATTTAGAAATCTTGTAATTGTGTTTAATTAATTAATGAAACACTATTGAATATTAAGAGAATAAATACATTAAAATATGGGTATAAGTGTATTTATCTTGGGACTTAGTCATAAGATCACTCATATAACAAATAAACACTGATTTTGAACATTTTTTTATCAGGTGAAAAAGTAAGGAGATTATAAGAACATGATACAAAGATATTAGCTAAGGGGTTGATTTGTGTATTTTCTAAGATTTTTGTAATGTGTAATGAAATATAAATTTTTTCAATATAGTTTGATTACCCAATAAAAAATAATTCAGTTGTCAAATACATTACATATGGTCTTTTTTATTTTACTTGCAAAAAACAAAAGTAAAATGTAAAATTTTAAAATAGTCCCTCTGGGTTTACATAAAATCTCAATTTAGTCCTTCTATGAGAGAAAATGACAATTTTGCACTTCAATTCCGTTTGTTTCATTGACGGCGACAAAGAGAGGGATGAAATTGAGATGGAATGAAAACTATAGAATTAAAATTGATACAATTAATATTAGATGGACGAGTGAGAACTCGTGCAAACTAGAGGGACCATTTATAAAATTTTCCTAATATTTAAGCGCATTCCACTTAGCCACATTGTTTCATCTTCTATCCTCCTCTGCACTTTTTGGCAACAAGTACCTATTCAAGCTTGTCACACGCCGGGTTGGTTGACCAACAAACTTCAACTTCTCCAAAGGAACAAAGATTGTGGGTATTAGTGTCTCTTTATTTCCCTTTGGTTTAATTTTGAATAGATACACATCAGTACCTAATTTTTTTTAACATGATTAGTTGCTCTCCCTCTGATTTAAATTTTATCATTAATTGGTTTATTTTTGAGTAAAATACAATGAGTTTTGTTGTACATAGGTTGCTCACCAATTACTCGACAAAATGTCTAAACAATAAATTAACAAGTGCGTTGTTTTTTTAATGAGCATAACGGCACATCAACAACAGAGATTTATTCCTTGGTTTGCGATTCTCACATTTCATTGATTTTTAGAAAAAGTATGATTCTGAAATAAAACGTAAACAGTATTGACTCCAATGGTTGTCATTATAGCAAGAATCAGAGAAGAAGACGTTGCATAACCACATGCTCACTACACTGCCTACTTCATTCGACAATAATCAAACATGACATCCACACTCCTATTTGTTGTTCCAACACCAAATTTCCTCTTCAAATTGTGATACCAAGTTCATTGTTTCACTGGCTGAAGTAAGCCAATTTTTTTAAATTGAATTCTCAAGTCTAGTGACCATGTATGACCCTTCAGTTGCAGGAGTCCACCCGGGCACATAGCCATATTATTTATTTGACTTCATGTATTATTGAATTTTGCCATTTGATACCCAAGCACCCTGTTACTACCAGAGCCCAAGAAATACATCCCTCGTAAACTTTCATTGACCCAATGTGGGATGAAACACTAGAGATTATGAAAGTGAATGGCCCAAGATGCAATAGAGGTCACATAGTTTCTTAAATGAATTGGAGTCGCCGTAGGCAAAGTAGGTCTTCTTTGAGGCTTGCTTTCTGATTTTGATATTAGAAATTTGACGACTAATTTTTTTTGGATAATCCGATGTTCGGGCCAGTTTTTGCTCACCTTGACTAATTCAATTCGCCCTGAAATTAACAAGCTAGCAAGCCCTTCAATGACCCCAATGTTTAGTATGTTTTGCCTTCGTGGGATTTGAACACGCGATCGATCTCCTGGAGGACAAACACTTATTATCTTTCTCATAGCCACTTGACCAAACTCCTTGGTGTTAGAAGTTGGAAGACTATTAGGATTAGCATGCTAACTTTTATGAGCTATATGCATGCTGAACTTATCAATTTTGAATTGTTGGCTTTTGGTTGCGGAAAATGTAAGATGGTTATACATTCAAGGAATTTGAACAAGTACAGAGAAAGTTGTATTTGTTTACGTTCTATTAAAATTGTTGCATTCACATTAAGTTGAAGGTTGCAAACTATTCACGTGCGAAGCACGTGCATCCTTACTAGTAGTTAAAAACAGATGTAATCATCACACCAAACTCGTTATTGGAGTAATATTATTTTTCCATCCTCCCTACTAGTTGTCTCTATTATTTCGAGTCCCAAATATTTGAAAGTGCGGCTAGCATATAGTAGTAGCTAATTAGTGAGTACAATAAATAAAACTCGCGCGTTATACTTCTTGTGGGGCCTACAAAATGTTGTAAACCAAAATGAAATCATATAGTAAGTACCAAGCATGAAACACCCAGCTTTCATTTGTGACTAAGCAAGCATTAAAAGATAGGAAAAGTCTACAATACACATCCCTTAAAAAGGTATACCATATGCACCTATTTTATGGTTCATTCATAATATTTTAGTGTATTCGTAACTTTTTGTTCTAGAATTCATAACCTTTCAGCAGTACGATTCGTAATATTTTCATTGTGATTCATAACATTTTGGTGTATCTCGTAACCTTTATACGATTCGTAACTTTTTAGTAATACAATTCCTAACATTTTCTCTACAATTCATAACATTTTGGGGGTGCATATGATACATATCCAAATAAGGGGTGTGTATTGTAGTCTTCTCCAGATATATAAAGTTAAAGATGGTTACCACGGATTTGACCAAGTAAAACTAAAAGACACAAAGAACTGGAAATTCAAGTCGAATTAACCTCTGGGAGTAAATCCAACTGTCCTAGCTAGAATGTGTTTAATTTGGGTTAATCACAATGTCTGTTCGTATCTTTTAGGAGAATTTTTTTGGGGCAAATAGGGTACAGTCCACGTGGTACCCGAGCACACATCCTAGCCTTCCAAAAGTGTTTTGGACGGTTAAGATTTAGAGGCCGAGAAAGAGGAGAGAGAGTGGTCGACTGAATAGAAGAGAGAGTGCTCGGATCTGGGCTGTCTAAACGTGATAATCAGCAATGCAACTTGATTATGGCGTGATGGTGAACATGGGTTTGGCTATAAATGCAACCTTGGTTCCATCAGATAATAAAGTTAAGGAGTAGTGTAGCAATGTAAATGCAGAAAAAGTGTAGACCATCGAGAGAACACCTTGTAAAGCTTTGTTCCCGGCCGATTCCTCCGTGGAGTAGATTTTGGGAACCACGTAAAGTCAAGTTTTATGTGTGTTTGTATCAATCGGAAAAGCTAACTTACCATGCAATGACAGTAATACACGTGCTCCATGTGCCATGTTCCTCCTTCTGATACAAGCGTGTGCGACTCATAGGCTTGATTACTTTGTTTGTTAATTTAATATTATATATGCATACGTTATTTGATTGGTCATCGATTATAGGATTGTTGTCACCGACTTGTGATACTAGGTGCATGAGCAGAGGAAGAGTATGACAAGTAGGGTCACACGACCCCACTCGCTTAATTAAAACTAGTACCATAATTTTTGAATTAGTTTGTACACTTTAACCCCCCAAGAATTAGAAAATTCCCCCGAAAGCCTAACTTAAAGTAGAATTTTCCCCTCTGCTATTGCCTAAATGCAACCCACTTCTTCTTTGCTTAAATTTTTGTAGCTCAGCTCATTGGACCTAACTAACTATAATTTCTGGCTCCGTCTTTGACTAGGTGTGCTCCTTAAAATAGTACTATTCTTAACAGGTATTAATGTTAGAGATCAACGTGGGATAATTGTAACCAATGAGACTTAGTCCCTCCTTGTATTTCTCCATAATAATATGAGACATATCGTTAATCCCTAACAAACTAACCTTCTTATCGGAGTAAAATTCCTCTATATAAACAAGCAAAGTTCTTTTCCTTCCTACAAGTGATCAGAAACACGAGAGCTTAATTTGTTATTCATATTATTGTTCTTTGTTTTCACAACATATATACCAAGTGCTCGATTTATATATCATCCTAATTCCCTGCCTCATATGCGGATCGGTTTTTCATTGTCAATGAAGATGGATTCCCATATATGGTGACTATCCTGTTGGTTGTGAGTTACTCCCCCCGTCTCATTTTGTTTGTTGACTTTTTGACTTCTCACTGTCCCAAATTGTTTGTCCAATTTTAGAAGACCAAGAAGATAGTCTATAGTCTTTTTGACTTCTCATTTTGTTTGTCGACTTAGTGCACTATTTTACCTTCTACGTTTGTTTGTTGTGTTCAACTCTACAATCATATCCTCTATGCAAGAAATTTACAAACATATTTTTCTTGTGTTTTATTGCATTAACAGATGGAAGATGATATTAGGCCATCAACACTAGCGGTTAATGTCTTGACAAAGCTCTGCCGTATCATTCCTACATGGAAAATCATCCATAGTCATGAAAGTATTGATGCTGCTTACAAAGATCCTGAAGTTAGACAAGAGGTAATAAATATGTTCTTTCCAATCTCGTTGGGCAACTTATACAACTTCAAAAACAAGGTGTTGTCAGGGGGTTTGTGTTTAGTTTTGTCAAGTGTCAGAGGTAATGAAATCAAATACAACTTGAACTTGAAATTTTCCAGTGATGACAGATTCGATCAAATCCTTATTGCTACACAGGCAGCCTACGCCTTCTAACCTACAATCAACTTCTAAAAGTTAGTTTGGTTTAGATCTGGAGCAAAGACTTGAAGAGGTTCATTTAGAACTCTTGAAACAAAATTTTCCCTTATTTTCTAGCCAACCTAACATGGCATAATCAATAATCCGTTCAATTTTTTAGGTTTCAATACCATTCCTACTAGTCCATGGGGAAGAGGACGAGGTGAGGTATCCATCAGTGAGCAATCTTCTCTTCGAATCAGCTTCTAGCAAAGACAAGAGCTTCAAATTGTATCGATGGATGTGGCATTCCCTCACCTATGGTGAATTACCGGAAAATATTGACACTGTTTTTGAAGATGTTACTTCTTGGTAGGATGACAGAGCTGCTAGAAGAGGAGATCCATGTTTTGGATGGCTGACTCTCTCCTCTTTTCCAAAACACGACATCTTGTCAAATAAGAAAATGCCTCATTGGATCAACTTGTTGCCGTTGGTATTTTGTATTACTACAATTGTTGATTAGGGCTTACTGGGTAAAATTCTTCCCTGGTTGCCTTTGGCCAGGAGTGAATATCTTGAAATTTGATAAGAGATTTTTAGATGTAAATGCCTCATTGGATCAACTTGTTGCCGTTGGTATTTTGTATTACTACAATTGTTGATTAGGGCTTACTGGGTAAAATTCTTCCCTGGTTGCCTTTGGCCAGGAGTGAATATCTTGAAATTTGATAAGAGATTTTTAGATGTGGAAATCCTGTAAAGTAAAACCTAAAAAAAATATGTTTTGTACTTTTTGAACCATGTTGATTTCATCATTCATATTTCACACTTCACATTGTAAGAAATGTTATTATTGAGAACAAATTGTGTGATAATAGGCTTGCTTATATGATAAGCGTGATTGTTTTACGGCAGCGAAACCTTTGGCAACCAGAACTTCTCCTATTTGTTGAAAGCTTGGAAAAGAATTAGAAGAGGGCATTTGTTTCCAATTTTCCATGCCTTTGAAGGCGCTAGAACACTGGAATTGTTGTGACATGGGGCTCCTTATAATCCACACACCCTCATACACACACATTACTCTCAAAAGTTCCATTATAAACATGCAAAGAATCATTTTTGAAGGCAAATACAAACAGATCACTCAGAAAGAGAGCAAGAACAAAATTTGTCTCTCGTGAAATCTCAGAGTTGAAGTCGTTCCTCAAATACTTTATACTTGTACTGACATAAATTAGTAAAAATACTCGGTGATTTACCTAGAATTCTATTTTAAACCAGAAAAAAATGTATGTTCCAAGATTTCAAGTACTACTTGAAGGCTCTTTCCGAAATAAAAGTACTACTTGAAGGTAAAAGCATCCAAATACTACGTGCACGATTTGCTCGCCCAGCCTTCCCCCTCATCGCCAAGCCCATTTACCGAAAAAGTACTTAATAATCAGTTTCATGACAATCATTAATGAGGACTTGTTTAAAGGTGAATCTGGTTCAGTATTTGTGGGGAAAGCGCAAGGGATGTACGTTGCAAGCTCAGAAGATGGGAGTAGTCATATGATGGCGATGACGATTAGTTTTGTCAATGATGAATATAAAGATGGATTGAGGTTGATTGGGGTGCACCGAAGAGACGACAACGAGTCTCATGTTGCATTTTCAGCAGAGAATTTCCTTCATCTAGTCACATGATAGAAGAATTTACGGCACAACCACAAACACCATTCGTGGTCTAACTATGCAGTTGGTGATCATTCAAGGGCTGTACCAGCATTCTGGTAATATAACAGAGACCTATCCTAGATTATCGTATCCTAGTTTGTCCTAAATGTGGCTTTCAGAAATTATAGATGAAGTTTGAATAGTACTGGTTGAGAGGTCTTAGTGTTGCTCCTTTTCGGACTGTGTCCGAAATAATACAATTCCAACATCGAAACAAGGATAAAAGGGATTCCTTGACTTACAAAAATCTACACAAGTTACGAATAGGGAAAAAGTAAAATGATGGAGTATCAAATCTAAAAATGAACCCAATAATAGAAAATTTGTCAATGTTAATTTTTTTCAACAGAAAGCATAAATTTGGAATGAATGATCACAATTTAAAGTCTCTTGTGCTTACTGCTCAAGAAGAAGAAGATCACTTAGTTGAGGTGCGCGTGAGCTGGCCAAAATACCCTGTTATCAAAAAAAATAGAAGAAGAAAAAGAAGAAGAACGGGTGAACATACCTTCAGAGGAAACTTGCATCACCTTCTTGTACCCCATACCTGTGACCACATTGGATATGAACTATTGAATCAATACAAAAAATCTTCACTCTCAAGTCTACTTTTCCATCAACTGACAGCAGTGGACTTTATTAGCCCCTTCTTGTCCACACAAATCTATGAACAACGGGTAAAAATAGTTTTTCAGAAAAACTTTTTCTCACTAGCAAAAGACACTCAAAAGGATCCAGCTTTCCTTCCATTCAAAAAGAGTCGTAAGGCAGAGTTTGCATAGACTGACATACTATAATAACTGAGATTACAAAGTCAACACATGCTTAACAATGCCAGTTGTAATGAAAACCTGAGCATGGGTTTTCCTTGATTGATAACATATCTACACTTTGGTACTAGTAGTATTTATTTATCCAATGAAAGATAGCACAGACTTCACCTTCTGTAACTATCCAAAGTATATGGTTGAGTTTCTTTGCTAACCTGCTTCAAGAAATGGAAATTCCTAATTTCAGACTCACGATTTCCGGCTGCGAAAGTCAGTAGTGTTCAAGTTGAAGTCCAGTTGGTCAAATGGGATTCGTACGGCTTCACGGAGGGTGCTGAAACGCATTTGTCTGATTCCATTCCCATGTTGATAACATCCCCATGAATTTGACTACCCAAAACAAAATCCTCCAAATCCCCCACTGCAGGAAGAACACCTGATATACCAATCCCATTAGGCTTTAAATCTCGCGAATGCATCTTTCAAAATGTTGACATTGATTCCGAATAACATCCACTCTGATTGAATCCCACAACCATCCCATTCGGTTTGATAAAGACCTCTCTTGCTCCACTTCATGTCCTAGTTGAGCATACCCCGAAAATAAAGCACTCCAAGAAACCACGTCTGGTTCAGACATTGTATCGAGCACTTTACGGGCATCCTTTAATTGACTGCATTTGACATAAATACGAACCTAGTACGACTAAACAAAGGGAGCTGAATCGAGCCTGGAGTCCGATGCAATGCCATGAACCTGTCGTTCCCACTTTGGGGAGGACTTTTAAGGAGTTATTGAGCAGTGTATGCCTTGAACACTGTGGTGAGGATGAAGGCATTCGTGAAAATAAAATGAGGAGTTGTATGAAATTATTAAATCGTGTAACATGAACGCGAGTCTCGAACATGCGATGTGTATTCCAACACAAGGAATTACATCTAGCCGCAAAATATTGAAAGCGTAATCACTGTCCATGATTCTTCGTTTTTTACATGCCTCGCGCCGCTAGGAATTACAGTAGGCCGCAGATAATTACCCTTGGCCGTGGATAATTACATTTGGCCGAAAAATATTGAAAGTGTGATCACTGTCCACGATTCCTTTGTTTTTTTACATGCCTCGTTGCCGCTAGGAGTTACAGTTGGCCGCGGCTAATTACAACTGGCCGCTCAATATTGAAAGCGTGATCACTGTCCACGATTCATTTGTTTTTTACATGCCTCGTCGCCGCTTGGAATTATAGTTGGCCGCATATAATTACCGTAGGACGCGGCTAATTACATCTGGCCGCTCAATATTGAGAACGTGATACCCTTGGCCGCATGTTCAACATACGATGTACCAAGAAAAAGGCTCCTTCCCTTTTTTTGCAATTTGCTAACGTATTTTGGAATTACTTAGATAATTCGATTTGTCCACATTGTAGAAATTGTCAATTTCATTAATCCTTTAGAATATCTAATCGATCAAATACCTAATGATATTTTATCGAAGAAAATATTTCAAAAAACAATGAAACGATCTGAGCTGGACGTACTTGATTACAATCTTGTAAGGTAACTTTGATTACAATCGAATAGGAGGGTTTTCTGCCGTTTTGGGCAAATTTCTGACGTTAGTTTGGAATCAATTTGATGATCCAATTCGTCCACATTGTCGAGGTGTGTTTGCAACTTGGGCGGTCAGAACTGGTGAACTCATACGCATGGGCCACGTGTTTGACATTCGTACAATGGGTGGTGGTTGTTGCATCTAATTCAATTTATATCGGCTTACAATCTAGTAGCTTTGCGGGTTTTGATTTTATATTGGTTACGGTATTAAAAATTGATGCAATGTATATGCCTCCCACTTGTTTGACATTTGGCTTCTGAAGTAAGTCGTTTTTCGGCCTATGTTTTTTTGTGAAGTCTTGATTCCAAAATAAGCAGCAAAGTCGGGATCCATAGCTTTGAACCCATTCTTTCATCTGAAGTTTTCTGGGCAATTGAGTTTCATATGACTTGGAAGTTGGAACTACAACATCTCTCTCTTTGTCACTCGTCTTTCGCAGTTACCCACCGGGTGAAATTATTGTCAAGGCTAGTTGGTTGCTTCCATTGAACAAAGCAGCCTGTAAGTAGCTGGTTAGTAGAATCATGGAAGCACACAAAGGGGGATACCAGTTTGTAGAATCGGTGTATTAGTGCGTACATTATATCTTTTAGAATGATTCCTCTAACTTGTCTATGTTTTCTTTCTAGCCTGTCCTTCCCTCTCGCTTAACTGAGTATGAGAGGCTCAGATGTCGGGTAGCATTTCATGCACTTCATTTCCGGCCAGAAATTTTGGCAATGGGACAGCTAATGGTGGAAGGTAAGAAAATCTGATTGATTGCCTTTTTTGTTACCAACAGAGAGATGTGAAGTATTCTTTCTTTGCATGGGAAACTAACACCATACAGCCATTTCGGCTTTTCCCTCCAAATACTCGGCCCTTAAGTTCTTTCAGCATCTTTTGTACAAATCTGTCTAATCTCTATGTGGGAGGACAGATTTGCATCTTAAGTTGAAAGATTTGAACCAAGCGGTTGTAGGACTTGTGTGGAAGTGAAATTTTGCAACAAATGTTCCTTTGGTTAGGAATAGCTAAGACATGAACATGCTGACCATCTTTCTTCAGTTGTCCTACCTTTGGTCTTGCTAGTGTGAGGCAAGAAAAAAATCCAGTTAAGAATGCATTTACACTGGTTAAAAATCGGATTACGGAATCTGGTTTGGCTTGTGGGTACTGATATTTCAGTCATTATTGAGCTTGAAAAGATTTAATTGTAGTTAGAGGCCACTAAACCATTTTTTTTTTTGCTGGATTGCAAGCGGTTTAATTATTCCACAATTCAGCATGTGACTCTCGGGTGGAAGTCATGTATGGTGCTCTATTCATTGATTATGACTTGCATTGAGGCATGCAAGTTTGAATCTAAATTCACGGCCCTGCAGGGACACCATTTAATTGCGCACTTCCACTTGGAATAGGTAGTATTCATGATGTATTGCATTCAATTGGGATGTGCTGCTTTATCCGTTGGCTTGATTTATCTTTCTCTCGTGAAATGCATGCTTTTTCTCTTTCTTGAACTGCTATTTTTTTTTCTTTTCTCGTAACATTTTTCTTCCGGTCGGATGATTGATTTGAAATAAAAAAAATTTCTTGTAACATTACCGAGCATTCGGCCCAACCTTGTATTGCTTTCAATACTACACAGCAACAACACACCACCCCCTGCTTTATCTGTTGGCTTGATTTATCTTTCTCTCGTGAAATGCATGCTTTTTCTATTTCTTGAACTGCTATTTTTTTTTTCTTTTCTCATAACATTTTTCTTCTGGTCGGAGGATTGATTTGAAATTAACTTTTTTCCTTGTAACATTACCGAGCATTAGGCCCAACATGGATCTCCGAGGCCATCAGGAAATATTTTACGACTTATCAACCTTGAGCTTTCTAATCTCTTGGATACCTCTTTTGAAGTCATTGAAAGGGTAATCTTTAAGGTCAAAGAAGCTTTAACCCAAAGGACTACCCTGGTTCCCCCCCCCCCCCCCCTATATTCTTGAACTTGTTGGAAAGCCACGAAGTCATTAGATCATAATAGATGAAAGTGGTGCAAACCCATTGAGTTCCCCAGCTTGACAGGATATAAGACCAGACCTTCCAAGATACCCTGCATTGTAAAATAAGATGAAGTGCACTCTCCAGTTCTTCTTTACAATAGGGGCACAGACGTTCCTCTAGAACACCTTGTAGTGTGAAATTCCTTTTGAGCAGCTCACTGGCAGTAGCAAGTTTTTCTTGGATGGCTTGCCAAACCAAAATCTCTACCTTGAAAGGACTTACATTTCTCCAGATAAGCTTGTTATTGGGGCCGATAAATTTAGTGGAGTTGAACGATGCCTCCCGTTTATCACGACTTGACAGAGAATTTGGCGAAGTTAGATCCCCAATTCTATATGAGACAATCTTGACCTTTATGATGAAGAATCACAGTACTCAAGCTCTGTTTTAGGTTCTCCACTTGATCCAATTCACACTGAAACAACTTTCTTCTGAACTGCAGCATCCACCTGAGATTAGTATGATCAAATAAGTCTCTCACAGAAGCAGAATTCTGAGTAGACCTCTGCATTTCTGGCCACTCAGTTGAGATCCCAATCCTTGACGATGTCGATTGCACTTTACCTTCAATTCTTCCCAAGGAAGGTCCATGTCTTGGAATTGTGATCGAAATGCCACTAACGAGAAGTCTATTCCTTAGACAATAACTTCGAGTGTTTGAGTCAATGAAGATGGATTCCCATAAATGGTGACAATCATGTTGGTTGTGAGATACTCCCTCAGTCCCATTTTGTCTACTCTTTGACTTCTCATTGTCCCAAATTGTTTGTTTAGTTTTAGAAGACCAAGGAAGAAATCCTATAAAAATACTATTTTACCCTTCTCTCTTTCTTGAATTGATGTGACAAGTACAATTTGAATTGAAGGACATTGGTGGAAAATTTAGTTTTCAAAGTGTAATGATTGTGTCCCCTTAATAAGTTGAATTTCCCAAATTAGACAAACAAATCGGGACAGATGGAGTATCTTGATAATGCATTTGTTGATAAATTGTACTGATCATTTTACCCCTTTGATGCACAAATGGTGACTATCCTATTGGTTGTGAGTTGAATTTCCCAAATTAGACAAACAAATCGGGACAGAGGGAGTATCTTGATAAAGCATTTGTTGATAAATTGTACTGATCATTTTACCCCTTTGATGCACAAATGTTGACTATCCTATTGGTTGTGAGTTATTTCTAAGCCTGTTCATGGATCATCTCCTTCAAAGGAAAATTGTATATATTCTACGAACTTTTCTCACTTAGGAATAGTTCTTTTAGTAGTAAAATTATTGTTGCAGCGACTAGTCTGTCAAACTTCAAAGAATTAACAATGGCATCGGGATGGATGGAACCAATTGATAACCGGAGTTCAGTAGTTCTTATCTAGATTTAAGGTAATCTTTGCTCTTTAGCCAAGAACCTTTGTTACTTGGATTATGTACCAGAATTTTGTTGAAGAAGCAATGCATTTGGTTCTTTCGTCAACTCTTAATGTCAAATAATTGTGGCATCCAGTTCCATGGGTTCGACTTCGGTGCTAATTTGTTACGGTTTTTCTTCGTTTTTCGTTTTATTTTGTTTTGTTGTATTTTTTTTTCCGGACCGATAGAGTTCCAGTCATTTGTACTTTGTTTTTATTATATATATGGGATGATCTTGTTTGTCAAAAAAAAATAAATGACATGACTTGTTAAAATGAAATGTAGATACATGAACCTCTACTAATCTCATCTCGTCATCTTTTGATTTTTGATGACATATATTGGAGTATAAAAATATTGTGATGACATTATCTATACTACTTTTAAAAGCACGAAAATCCTACTGTTTGCTTTTAAAAAATGCCCCCACCAGGTCCTATGAATTCCAACCCTATCCCACGCCCCTTAACTACCCGGCCACCCCTCCCAACCAGTATGTGCCTTTTACCAAATTAAAACATTAACTATTTGGCTAGCCATTGCCTAACCAATGGCATCTCTTCGGTAAAAGGGAAAAAAAACTGTCATCTCTCCGTATGATATTAAAACAAAAAACGAATGGCCTTTGTAGTTTTGGTTACAACCAATTGACCAACGCATCTCGTAGTCCTTCTGGAATGCATCATGTTTGATAGTAAAGCCTCTTCTGCAATTAGCATGGCGTTCCTCTCGATTTGACATAGTAAGGATTGAACAACCTGTTAATATTTAGGGTAAAATTTTCAAATGGTCCCTCTAGTTTGCATGAATTCTTATTTTCGTCCCTCTAGTATCAATTGTCTTATTTTTAGCCCTATAATTTGCATATTTGCATTCTGTCTCAATTTCATCCCTCTCGCTTACGGCGTTAATGAAACAAACGGAATTGGAGGACAAAATTGTCATTTCTCCTCACAGAGGGACTAAATTGAGATTTCATGCAAACTAGAGGGACTATTTTTACAATTTTATTTTTTACTTTTGTTTTTGTAAATAAATTTAAAATACATCATTTGTAATATATTTCTCATCTCATTTTATATTGAATAATCAAAATAAGTTGAAATTTTTTAAAGTTTTTATTTTATATATTACAAAAAATATGAGAAAATTCAAAAAGGAACCCCTATGTTAAATGTGGTATTGTATTTTTTTTTTCAATTGAATTTTCACTCTCGTTATTTTCTTTGTCACATGATTAAAAAGAAAAATTACTTGTTCAGTAGTATTTAGAAATCTTGTAATTGTGTTTAATTAAGCAATGAAACACTATTGAATATTAAGAGAACAAATATATTAAAATATGGGTATAAGTGTATTTATCTTGGGACTTACTCATAAGATCACTCATATAACAAATAAACACTGATTTTGAACATTTTTTTATCAGGTGAAAAAGTAAGGAGATTATAAGAACATGATACAAAGACATTAACTAAGGGGACGATTTGTGCATTTTCTAATATTTTTGTAATGTGCAATGAAATATAAATTTTTTCAATATAGTTTGATTACCCAATAAAAAATAATTCAGTTGTCAAATACATTACATATGGTCTTTTTTATTTTACTTGCAAAAAACAAAAGTAAAATGTAAAATTTTAAAATAGTCCCTCTGGTTTACATAAAATCTCAATTTAGTCCTTCTATGAGAGAAAATGACAATTTTGCACTTCAATTCCTTTTGTTTCATTGACGGCGTCAAGGAGAGGGACGAAATTGAGAGGGAATGAAAACTATAGGATTAAAATTGATACAATTAATATTAGATGGACGAAAATGAGAACTCGTGCAAACTAGAGGGACCATTTATAAATTTTTCCTAATATTTAAGCACATTCCACTTAGCCACACTGTTTCATTTTCTATCCTCCTCTGCATTTTTTGGCAACAAGTACCTATTCAAGCTTGTCACACGCCGGGTTGGTTGACCAACAAACTTCAACTTCTCCAAAGGAACAAAGATTGTGGGTATCAGTGTCTCTTTATTTCCCTTTGGTTTAATTTTGAATAGAGACACATCAATACATCATTTTTTTTTAACATGATTAGTTGCTCTCCCTCTGATTTAAATTTTATCATTAATTGGTTTATTTCTGAGTAAAATACAGTGAGTTTTGTTGTACATAGGTTGCTCACCAATTACTCGACAAAATATCTAAACAATAAATTAACAAGTGCATTGTTTTTTTAATGAGCGTAACGGCACATCAACAACAGAGATTTGTTCCTTGGTTTGCAATTCTCACATTTCATTGATTTTTAAAAAAAGTACGATTCTGAAATAAAACGTAAACAGTATTGACTCCAATGGTTGTCATTATAGCAAGAATCAGAGAAGAAGACATTGCATAACCACATGCTCGCTACACTGCCTACTTCATTCGACGATAATCAAACATGGCATCCACACTCCTATTTGTTGTTCCAACACCAAATTCCCTCTTCAAATTGTGATACCAAGTTCATTGTTTCACTGGCTGAAGTAAGCCAATTTTTTAAAATTGAATTCTCAAGTCTTGTGACCATTTATGACCCTTCAGTTGCAGGAGTCCACCCGTGCACATAGCCATATTATTTGTTTGACTTCATGTATTATTGAATTTTGCCATTTGATACTCAAGCACACTATTCCTACCAGTTGCAGGGAGCCCAAGAAATACATCCATCTTAAACTTTCATTGACCCAAAGTGGGATGAAACACTAGAGATTATGAAAGTGAATGAGTTGAAGTGAGCCGGAGTCATTCTTATGACAGTTTTAACCGGATAATGACCCAAGATGCAATAGAGGTCACATACTTGTGATACTAGGCGCATGAGCAGAGGAAGAGTATGATAACACACGACCCCACTCACTTAATTAAAACTAGTACCATAATTTTTGAATTAGTTTGTACACTTTAACCCCCCAAGAATTAGAAAATTGCCCCCGAAAGCCTCACTTACAGTAGAATTTTCCCCTCTGCTATAGCCTAAATGCAACCCATTTCTTCTTTGCTTAAAGTATTTTGTAGCTCAGCTCATACGACCTAACTAACTATAATTTCTGGCTCCGTCTTTGACTAGGTGTGCTCCTTAAAATAGTACTATTCTTAACAGGTATTAATATTAGAGATCAACGTGGGATAATTGTAACCAATGAGACTTAGTCTCTCCTTGTATTTCTCCATAATAATATGAGGTATGTCGTTAATCCCTAACAAACTAACCTTCTTATCGGAGTAAAATTCCTCTATATAAACAAGCAAAGTTCTTTTCCTTCCTACAAGTGATCAGAAACACGAGAGCTTAATTTGTTATTCATATTATTGTTCTTTGTTTTCACAACATATATACCAAGTGCTCGATTTATATATCATCCTAATTCCCTGCCTCATATGCGGATCGGTCTTTCATTGTCAATGAAGATGGATTCCCATAAATGGTGACTATCCTGTTGGTTGTGAGTTACCCCCCCCCCCCCCCCCCCCCCCCCCCCCCCCCCCCCCCCCCCCGTCTCATTTTGTTTGTTGACTTTTTGACTTCTCACTGTCCCAAATTGTTTGTCCACTTTTAGAAGACCAGGAAGATAGTCTTTTTGACTTCTCATTTTGTTTGTCGACTTAGAGCACTATTTTACCTTCTACGTTTGTTTGTTGTGTTCAACTCTACAATCATATCCTCTATGCAAGAAATTTACAAACATATTTTTCTTGTGTTTTATTGCATTAACAGATGGAAGATGATATTAGGCCATCAACACTAGCGGTTAATGTCTTGACAAAGCTCTGCTGTATCATTCCTATATGGAAAATCATCAATAGTCATGAAAGTATTGATGCTGCTTACAAAGGTCGTGAAGTTAGACAAGAGGTAATAAATATTTTCTTTCCAATCTTGTTGGGCAACTTATACAACTTCAAAAACGAGATGTTGTCAGGAGGTTTGTGTTTAGTTTTCACAAGTGTCTGAGGTAATGAAATCAAATACAACTTGAACTTGAAATTTTCCTGTGATGACAGATTCGATCAAATCCTTATTGCTACAAAGGCAGCCTACGCCTTTTAACCTGCAATCAACTTCTAAAAGTCAGTTTAGTTTAGATCTGGAGCAAAGACTTGAAGAGGTTCATTTAGAACTCTTGAAACAAAATTTTCCCTTATTTTCTAGCCAACCTAACAAGGCATAATCAATAATCCGTTCATTGTTTTAGGTTTCAATACCATTCCTACTAGTCCATGGGGAAGAGGACGAGGTGAGGTATCCATCAGTGAGCAATCTTCTCTATGAATCAGCTTCTAGCAAAGACAAGAGCTTCAAATTGTATCCATGGATGTGGCATTCTCTCACCTATGGTGAATTACCGGAAAACATTGACACTGTTTTTGAAGATGTTACTTCTTGGTTGGATGACAGAGTTGCTAGGAGAGGAGATCCATGTTTTGGATGGCCGACTCTCTCCTCTTTTCCTCTATTAAAATATGGGCCGTCCAAAACACGGCATCTTGTCAAATAAGAAAATGCCTCATTGGATCAACTTGTTGCCGTTGGTATTTTGTATTACTACAATTGTTGGTTAGGGCTTAATGGGTAAAATTCTTCCCTGGTTGCCTTTGGCCAAGAGTGAATATCTTGAAATTTGATAAGAGATTTTTAGATGTGGAAATCCTGTAAAGTAAAACCTAAAAAAAATATGTTTTGTACTTTTTGAACCATGTTGATTTCATCATTCATATTTCACACTTCACATTGTAAGAAATGTTATTATTGAGAACAAATTGTGTGATAATAGGCTTGCTTATATGATAAGCGTGATTGTTTTACGGCAGCGAAACCTTTGGCAACCAGAACTTCTCCTATTTGTTGAAAGCTTGGAAAAGAATTAGAAGAGGGCATTTGTTTCCAATTTTCCATGCCTTTGAAGGCGCTAGAACACTGGAATTGTTGTGACATGGGGCTCCTTATAATCCACACACCCTCATACACACACATTACTCTCAAAAGTTCCATTATAAACATGCAAAGAATCATTTTTGAAGGCAAATACAAACAGATCACTCAGAAAGAGAGCAAGAACAAAATTTGTCTCTCGTGAAATCTCAGAGTTGAAGTCGTTCCTCAAATACTTTATACTTGTACTGACATAAATTAGTAAAAATACTCGGTGATTTACCTAGAATTCTATTTTAAACCAGAAAAAAATGTATGTTCCAAGATTTCAAGTACTACTTGAAGGCTCTTTCCGAAATAAAAGTACCACTTGAAGGTAAAAGCATCCAAATACTACGTGCACGATTTGCTCGCCCAGCCTTCCCCCTCATCGCCAAGCCCATTTACCGAAAAAGTACTTAATAATCAGTTTCATGACAATCATTAATGAGGACTTGTTTAAAGGTGAATCTGGTTCAGTATTTGTGGGGAAAGCGCAAGGGATGTACGTTGCAAGCTCAGAAGATGGGAGTAGTCATATGATGGCGATGACGATTAGTTTTGTCAATGATGAATATAAAGATGGATTGAGGTTGATTGGGGTGCACCGAAGAGACGACAACGAGTCTCATGTTGCATTTTCAGCAGAGAATTTCCTTCATCTAGTCACATGATAGAAGAATTTACGGCACAACCACAAACACCATTCGTGGTCTAATCATTCAAGGGCTGTACCAGCATTCTGGTAATATAACAGAGACCTATCCTAGATTATCGTATCCTAGTTTGTCCTAAATGTGGCTTTCAGAAATTATAGATGAAGTTTGAATAGTACTGGTTGAGAGGTCTTAGTGTTGCTCCTTTTCGGACTGTGTCCGAAATAATACAATTCCAACATCGAAACAAGGATAAAAGGGATTCCTTGACTTACAAAAATCTACACAAGTTACGACTAGGGAAAAAGTAAAATGATGGAGTATCAAATCTAAAAATGAACCCAATAATAGAAAATTTGTCAATGTTAATTTTTTTCAACAGAAAGCATAAATTTGGAATGAATGATCACAATTTAAAGTCTCTTGTGCTTACTGCTGAAGAAGAAGATCACTTAGTTGAGGTGCGCGTGAGCTGGCCAAAATACCCTGTTATCAAAAAAAATAGAAGAAGAAAAAGAAGAAGAACGGGTGAACATACCTTCAGAGGAAACTTGCATCACCTAGTTGTACCCCATACCTTTGACCACATTGGATATGAACTATTGAATCAATACAAAAAATCTTCACTCTCAAGTCTACTTTTCCATAAACTGACAGCAGTTGACTTTATTAGCCCCCTGTTGTCCACACAAATCTATGAACAAAGGGTAAGAATAGTTTTTCAGAAAAACTTTTTCTCACTAGCAAAAGACACTCAAAAGGATCCAGCTTTCCTTACATTCAAAAAGAGTCGTAAGGCAGAGTTTGCATAGACTGACATACTATAATAACTGAGATTACAAAGTCAACGCATGCTTAACAATGCCAGTTGTAATGAAAACCTGAGCATGGGTTTTCCTTGATTGATAACATATCTACACTTTGGTACTACTAGTATTTATTTATCCAATGAAAGATAGCACAGACTTCACCTTCTGTAACTATCCAAAGTATGTGGTTGAGTTTCTTTGCTAACCTGCTTCAAGAAATGGAAATTCCTAATTTCAGACTCACGATTTCCGGCTGAAAGTCAGCAGTGTTCAAGTTGAAGTCCAGTTGGTCAAATGGGATTCGTACGGCTTCACGGAGGGGGCTGAAACGCATATGTCTGATTCCATTCCCATGTTGATAACATCCGCATGAATTTGATTACCCAAAACAAAATCCTCCAAATCCCCCACTGCAGGAAGAACACCTGATATACCAATTCCATTAGGCTACAAACCTCACGAATGCATCTTTCAAAATGTTAACATTGATTCCGAATAACATCCACTCTGATTGAATCCCGCAACCATCCCATTCGGTTTGATAAAGACCTCTCTTGCTCCACTTCATGTCCTAGTTGAGCATACCCCGAAAATAAAGCACTCCAAGAAACCACGTCTGGTTCAAAAATTGTATCGAGCACTTTACGGGCATCCTTTAATTGACTGCATTTGACATAAATACGAACCTAGTACGACTGAACAAAGGGAGCTGAATCGAGCCTAGAGTCCGATGCAATGCCATGAACCTGTCGTTCCCACTTTGGGGAGGACTTGTATGGAGTTATTGAGCAGTGCATGCCTTGAACACAGTGGTGAGGATAAAGGCATTCGTGAAAATAGACTGAGGAGTTGTATGAAATTATTAAATCGTGTGCCATGAACACGAGTCTCGAACATGCGATGTGTATTCTAAGTTTCCAACGCAAGGAATTACATCTAGCCGCGAAATATTCAAAGCGTAATCACTGTCCACGATTCTTCGTTTTTTACATGCCTCACGCCGCGAGGAATTACAGTAGGCCGCAGATAATTACCCTTGGCCGTAGATAATTACATTTGGCCCCAAAATATTGAAAGCGTGATCACTGTCCACGATTTCTTTGTTTTTTACATGCCTGGTCGCCGCTAGGAATTACAGTTGGCCGCATATAATTACCTTTGGCCGCGGCTAATTACATCTGGCCGCTCAATATTGAAAACGTGTTCACTGTCTACGATTCCTTCGCAGTGTATATACCTTTACCCTTGGCCGCATTATCAAAATACGATGTACCAAGAAAAAGGCTCCTCCCCTTTTTTTGCAATTTGCTAACGTATTTTGGAATTACTTAGATAATCCGATTTGTCCACATTGTAGAAATTGTCAATTTCATTAATCCTGTAGAATATCTAATCGATCAAATACCTAATGATATTTTATCGAAGGAGACATTTCAAAAAACAATGAAACGATCTGAGCTGGACACACTTGATTACAATCTCATAAGGCAACTTTGATTACAATCGAATAGGAGAGTTTTCCGCCGTTTTGGGCAAATTTCTGACGTTAGTTTGGAATCAATTTGATAATCCGATTCGTCCACATTGTCGAGGTGTGTTTGCAACTTGGGCGGTCAGAACTGTAACCTCATACACATGGGCCAAAGGTACAATGGGTGATGGTTGCTGCATCTAATTCAATTTATATCGGCGTACAATATAGTAGCTTTGCGGGTTTTGATTTTATATTGGTTACGGTATTAAAAATTGATGCAATGTATATGCCTCCCACGTGTTTGAAATTTGGCTTCTGAAGTAAGTCGTTTTTCGGCCTATGTTTTTTTGTGAAGTCTTGATTCCATAATAAGCAGCAAAGTCAGGATCCATAGCTTTGAACCCATTCTTTCATCTGACATTATCTGGGCAACTTAGTTTGATATGACTTGGAAGTTGGAACTACAATATCTCTCTCTTTTTCACTCTCGCAAACATACAAAGGCATAGTCTTTCGCAGTTACCCACCAGTGAAATTATTGTCAAGGCTCATTGGTTGCTTCCATTGAACAAAGCAGCCTTTAAGTAGCTGGTTTGTAGAATCATGGAAGCACACAAAGGGGGGATACCAGTTTGTAGAATCGGTGTATTAGTGCGTACATTATCTCTTTGAGAATGATCCCTCTAACTTGTCTATGTTTTCTTTCTAGCCTGTCCTTCCCTCTCGCTTAGCTGAGTATGAGAGGCTCAGATGTCGGGTAGCATTTCACGCACTTCATTTCCAGCCAGAAATTTTGGCACCGGGACACCTAATGGTGGACGGTAAGAAAATCTGATTGATTTCCTTTTTTGTTACCAACAGAGAGACTTGAAGTGTTCTTTCTTTGCATGGGAAACTAACACCATACAGTCATTTCGGCTTTTCCCTCCAAATACTTGGGCCTTAAGTTCTTTCAGCATCTTTTGTACAAATCTGTCTAATCTCTATGTGGGAGGACAGATTTGCATCTTAAGTTGAAAGATGTGAACCTAGCGGTTGTAGGACTTGTGTGGAAGAGAAATTTTGCAACAAATGTTCCTTTGGTTAGGAATAGAAAAGACATGAATATGCTGACCACCTTTCTTCAGTTGTCCTACCTTTGGTCTTGCTAGTGTAAGGTAAGAAAAAAATCTCTACCTTGAAAGGACTTACATTTCTCCAGATAAGCTTTCTATTGGGGCCGATAAAATTAGTGGAGTTGAAAGATGCCTCCCGTTTATCACGAACTTGACAGAGCATTTGACGAAGTTAGATCCCCAATTCTATATGAGACAATCTTGGCCTTTTTGATAAAGAATCACAGTACTCAAGCTCTGTTTTAGGTTCTCCACTTGATCCAATTCCCACTGAAACAGCTTTCTTCTGAACCGCAGCATCCACCTGAGATTAGTATGATCAAATAAGTCTCTCACAGAAGCAGATTTCTGAGTAGATATCAGGTATAGCCGGGGAAAAATTTCCAGGATAGGAGCCAAACATCCTTCCAAAAAAGTGTGGACTGACCAGGACACCTTTATACAAAATCTACTTCTGACAATTGATGCAGTATCAGATTCACAAAATCCATAGAGCATACATCTCCCCACAACTTGGCCACAACATGGGCATGGAGAGCATCTGAAGGGTTGTTTCACTGAAGGAGACTACACACTGGCAGCGTAATGTTACAATCGATGGAATTTAGTTTGATTCTATTCAAGTGGGCGGGTCATATGAGGATGTAACATGTCTTGAGATAAAAGCATGTGTACTTTGTGTTTGAACCAAAGATTTCAGCACGAGTACACAACATCATAGCATCAACCTCAATCCAACTGCAACTAGGGTTCTTTCTCAAACCTATTTTATTCATCATATCCCTCACTCGATTAACTTCACTCCATTTGCCTTTAGAAACATATAAGTTGGACAGAAGAATGTATTTCCCGGGATTTGTAGGCTCTAATTTGAACAATGGTTTGGCGGCAACCTCCCAATGTCATGTTTTTTTGAACTATTCAGAAACTCAATAAAGCACCCAAAACACAATCATCAAGCTCAAATAGCATTTTCTTGTTCAGAGACAAGCTTCTTCTACCTTCCCTGTGCGACCTAGAAGGCTTGCCATACAAGCATAGTGTTCCACCTACTTCAATTCCATGCTTTCTGGACATGCTGTTAAAGTTGCACTGCTCTTCTTCTGTGAAGCCACTTTGGCTATAGGTGGATAATATACCAGTGAAACTAACCAATTCGGGCTTCTAAGCATTCCTCTGCATTAAATGAAATATCTAAATAGCTTCCTTAGCTTTTCCATGACCTGTCAAAACAAAGACAAGACGTTTCAATCCTTCCACAATTAGTGTTGTAGAGACCCAAATTTTTTTTTATTTTTGAAATGTGTATTAAATGCCCAATTGGAATAATATGGTTTATTAGGTGATTATTTGAATTGAGGACTAGAGTGAAAGAATAGAAACTAGAGCGAGTATGAGTGTGATATAAAAGATATAGTAGTATAAATAGGGTGTGTGTGGTGTAGGAGATGATTTCATCTCCTTGTATCTCTCTCTCCCTCACGTTTTCTCTCTCTCTCTGCCTCTCTCTCTCTCTCTCTCTTGCTTCCTCACACAAGACTCCACTCCATCTCTCAAATACTCCAAGAATCAACCACCCTTTGGCCTTCCGATTGTGTCCTTGAGCTCGGAAATCCTTGGGTTAAGCTTGGATCGAAGCTTTGAAGTTTGTGGAGGCTAGGGCTTGTCCAAATCGCTTGGATCTTGGTTATCGTCGCAAGGTAGGGATTTCTTTACCTCTTTTAAGTGTTTATATGTTGGTATGATGTGAGAATCGAGCCTTGATCGTCTCCCTTCATTTGTTCCGAAAGCTGTCGAAATTTGCAGAAATCGCCCGAAATCGCATAGGGATCGATCCCTAAACTTGGGGGATCGATCCCCCATTTCATTTCTGGTCCAGCAAGCCCAGGGATCGATCCCTGGTGATGGGGGGATCGATCCCTCCCCTCTCTGGAAATTCTGCTTACTTTCTGGGTTTCAGCCCAACTTCAAACGACCATAACTTCTTCATCCGATGTTCGTTTCATACAAACTTTATATCGATTCGAAGGTCTTGAAGTCAGCTTTCATTTGCCGCTAGAATCACCTTAAATCTCTTAGTACACAGAAAGTTATGACCTTCTGAGTAGAGGTGTGTCAGTCTACCGATGTCTGTGGTTATTCCTAAGGTTATTCTTGTTCCGTGTTATGATTCCCTATATGATTAGAACATGTTTAAGTCACTCTTGAGCATGATTGCTTATGTTCTAATGACTCTTTATTTGATCTTGTCCCTTAGCACTCATTAGAGCATAATATCAATGACGTTGGTTAGGGAAATGTACCGTAAGGTCGATAGGAGTACTATGGGCTATAAGGGATAAAGTGGTGAGTGTTATGGGAAGACATGAGTTTGTCTAGTGATCCGATGGGTAGTGTTGTCACTCGTGCCTTGTCTTGTTGGGCTTCCTAAGTTCCTTTGGCACTCTTTCGGTAAGATTCTCGTGTAGAACCTAGCGGATGGTGTGTCATGGAGTCATCTGTGGGTACGGTATGTGATGAAGGACATCGTGATATACTTAGAAGAATAACGTGATCTTAAGGTATTTATTAATGTATGATGTGACAACTTGACTATTGGTGTTATGTAGAACGAGGGGTGAGTCGAGATAAAGAGTTTGGAAACAAAACAGAAATATGAGTTAATAAGTGAACAACCTACTTAACATTCAATATATCTCTCCTATACTTGAAATTAGACTCATGGAAATGCGTAGGATGAATGTGACATGGATGTACGGGGTCACGAGTACCCGGAATGTGCTGTGGGTATATGGGGCCCAAAAACCCAGAACGTGAAATGGATATACGGGGTCACGAGCACCCGGAATGTATTGAGGGTATATGGGGCCCAAAAACCCAGAACGTGAAATGGATATACGGGGTCACGAGCACCCGGAACGTATTGTGGGTATATGGGGCCCTAAGACCCGGAAAGTTTCTTAAGTTTACTATTTGATGAGTCAATGAACAATGAGCTACTTGGACACGTGTTGGAGATCTCTGGGAGACGTACGGGGTTCTCAAGACCCGGAATGTAAGTCCTTTAACACAGTAATCCTCGTAGTGTTATACGGTAATGCAAGGGATGGAGATATCGATGGTGGAGATTGGCGATCGTGAGTCATGTCGAGATTGTTAGAGTTGTCAATATCTTGTGAACTGGTTGGCATATTGTGATAATAGCAAGTCCTAGAATGATTATCTTGAATGTTTGGCTCATCTTTGAGTCGATTGTATTTCGTTGTTGAGTTAAATCCCCTTATTTTCCTTCTCTTGCCCTTATCATCATATTTATACATAGAATTGGTAAAGATTTTCCTACTGGGCTAGTGTAGCTCAACCTAATCTTTCTCTTCAGGTTCAAATGCGGGGCAATAGATTACATGCATCGTGTGCTTGATAGTGAAAGACTTTTGGTAGCGGACATTATCAGTTATTTCATCATCTTTGTAGAAATCTCATTTTGTTAAAAATGGTCTTATAATTAATTACTCTTGAATCATCTTTTGACTAAAGTTTGTAGTATTCTAACTGTGTTCGTACTTGTGTCAAACTCATTTGGGCCATGGTGCCAAAGTTGTAATTATCTAAACATGGGTACTTGATTTGTAATTTAAGACAGGTGAGAACTCTTTTGGGTAAATATGCGAGGCTCTTCTATTAAAAATGTATTATTTAATTATGTTGAAAATCGAGGGCGTGACAAGTGTGCATGTCAATCAATGCATTGCCCACGTACACATCACCAGAGATCCCACTTCTGATAGAAAAACCATGAGCTGCCTTCCCCTGCATCAATGTTGCAGTGTTTCCACAAGCTGATAAAATACAAGGGATTGTGGTTGAATTTCTCTTCACCCTGCTTGACGATTCTTAGACCTAAAATAATGGGTTGCCCCAAGCGTAGGGCGCAGACAGTCGTAGCACAATATCCGGTAAGTCCGGAGTCGAATCCACTAAGGACGGTGAAGTGTGTGCTGTGGAATCTCGGGTTGTAGAATTAAAAATAGCTCTTAGGTAGCCACCCCTTATCTTTTAATTGATTAATTAACTAACACTAACAGATAACTTGCTCAAACGATTAAAAAGAGAGGCACGGTCGTAGGGAATTCAGCGCTCGCTATCCAATCAGAATCCGCTTGCTTTTCAAGATTCTAAAAAAATGGTTAAATTTAGGGAGAATTGGAAACTCCGAAGGATGCGAATCCTAAGGTTGTCGGTCCCGTACACAGCGGCGAACAAGTTTTGGTCCCCTGTTCCCGCTCACATGAGCCCTGACAATGCCTCGGGTTCGTCCAACGGACGTAGTTTTTACCAACTAAATTTTTTTAATTAAATTAACGTGCAAAAAATTGCGAGACGAATCCTAATTGGGTCGCGGCGCGCCTTTATCCAGCGACCAAACCTCAGATAAACTACTCACACATCATTAAGCAATAAATAAAAGAAACCGTAAAATTAATCATGCTTTTTAATACGCGAGATAAAAAAATAAAAATAAAAAAATAAAAGATCTAAATTAAACAAGAACGAACGAACAACTTTTATAAAGAACAGAAATTAAAATTAGTTACCGGAGTGCGAGTAATTGAATTAAACTTCAAATAGAACTTGAAAGGAAAAGAAGGCTCGGAAGAATTGGAACGGAAGAATCGTTTCTCTGGTCGAGCAGTGATCGGCTGTCAAAAATCTTCTTACGTACGTCGATCTTTTTTTCCGTCGAAAGCTGCTGTTCACGTTGAAACCAATTCTTCTTCTCTTTCCATCGCCAGCATCCCCCTTTTTAAAAGCTGCTGCTCCTTTTTATAACATCATATAATAAAACCTATGCCCTTTTTTTGTTCCAGCCGACTCCAATATTTTTCCATATATGGCCCACCATTAAGTTGTTAGTTAATAAACATTGGGCCCAATCAATGCAATTGCAATTCATTTTCTCCGGTGATGCCGTAGACTAACTCTTGACTCCGTATAACATTCCAATGGTCCGCTTCGAACACCATGTAATATTCTTAACTTTGTACTTTTTTATCAAATCTTTTAGATACCTACAATACAAGAATAAAAGCATAAAACTTCAATTAATAATATAAATGAGACTTAATAAAGATAAATTAGGGGCGCTAATGTGAACATTTACGCGCCTATCACCCAGCAATCTGCATCTCTTTGAATAGGTCCAAAGCCTCCATGTCTTTGCCATTTTGAGAACAAGCAGTGATCACTGATGTCCAAGACACACGGCATTCAAGTCTATCCCTTGTCCTTGAATTCCCTAAATACAATCAGTACGCCATCCATAACGCCATTTCTTGAAAGCCAACTAACCTGTACACTGCAAGCGTCTATATCTAACGCGTCCATCAAACACTTGTGACATCCGTAAACTACAACCACTTTCCCCGTACATCTCCATAAGGGTGCTAACAATGCATTTGTCTAATTCCATTCCCATCTTGATTACATACCATTGAATTTAACTACCCAAAATCAAATCCTCCATATCCTCCACTGCATCAAGTCCCATTAGGCTTTAAACCTCGCGAATGCATCTTTTGAAATGTCAACACTGATTCAGAATAACATCAACTTTGATTGAAACCCACGATCATCCCATTACAAGATACCACATTCAGTTCGATCCCTTTATTATCCATGTCCTCAAAGACCTCGTTTTCCTCACTTACATGTCCTAGTTAACCATACCTCGAAACTAGCACTCCAAGAAACCACTTCTGGTTCAGACATTGCATCGAGCAGTTTAAATTTAATATTTTACATTAACATATTTGATTAGATTTGTCATTGATGTATTATTTATCACATATAAGTGACAATAGAGGTGAGCAAGTAATTAACGTTATATCTGGGAGTGGTTAGTTGATAACCAATTTGACTAAGTCTCCTATTTTTCCTCCTATTAATGAGATCAAAAGACTTTTTCAGTTGGCATAAAATCTAGTCATACTTAACTTCCTAATTATTCTCCTGGTTATTAGCAATAACGTTGAGCTCATAACAAACACTGATAGATAACTAAGCTCTATAAATAAGTTAATTATTTCCTTCCTAAGAGACACAACACTCCAGTAAACTACTTCTCTACTTTATCAGTCTTGGCCGGTTTACACGATACACAATAAAATTCCTCTCCTTCTCTTCTTCCAATCAGTGTACTCTTTCAGAAATTTAAAAGCTTCTCCTGTTTCTTTTACTTCATATTAAAGGTTACTTTCTGTGGATTATTTTGAGTATCGGGAAACTACACGGTTCATGAGCTTGATTCTCTGCACATATAAAAATCTATATTGTTCTAGATTCAACTCATTTAGGGTGCATCCAAACTTGAAACAAATCTGGCCCAGCCCTTACTTTCTTTTTATGTATTTTTCATCCACATATGTGTCCTTTGCATTCTTGTTTACTTTGAGCATCATCAACTGCTTGCCAACTCATCTGTGGACTATTTTGACAGCATTTGAATGTGGTACCGAAGGAGGAGACTCAGTACTTCCTGAGCTATGTTGTTCCTCGCAAGATGGAGAGCTCATTGAAGGTATGCATGCACCGCTGTGAGCAAATTGTTATACCATGAGTACATTTTTGGTATGAAAAGTATGGCACATTTAGTGCCTTATTTTTTTTATGAAATTCCACAAAAAACATGATGTGATGTACAGTTATGAGTTCTGATCGTGAAAAATGTTCAAGTAGCAAATAAAAGACTGGATTTCTGGTTCCATTGCCCTAAACATTAACTCCTCATGTGGTTAGTACTATTGCTTATATTTTCTCTCTTTTCTAAAAATCATCTGTGCAGAATTTGTTTGCCAAGCTCCAAGTTAAGCAAAAAGAGTTTTGTATAGATGACATACAACTTGGTCTCACTACTCTTGAAGAAGTCTTCCTGAATGTTGCGGAAAAAAGCAGCACTAGAGAACCCTCTAATTGATGACGGCACGATGATTTTGACATTGGAATCAGGACTTGCATTGCTGGTAGTGTCTCTAACCTCTCCATTTCGATAAAGAAATCTAGATTTTCTTTTATCAAATCATAGGTTCTAATTGTCCATTGAATTACATTCTTTTTAATATTTTCAAATGTCTTGATCCCTCTTCCTGGATTCATTGCTCGTTAGTTTCCAGTCTTTGTGTGATATAGGGAGATAAATGAGAGAAACTTATTCATGGCAGAGCCGTGAACAAGTCCTTTACATCAGCAACCAATCGCGACCATCCAAAGGTGTTTAAACTTTTCTCCGGAAAAGTTTTTTTAAAATCCGCACCGTTTGACTGGTGAGATTCACCTCTGTAAAACCAATTTCACGGAAATCTCCTTAAAGAAGGTATTCTCGAGATAAATAGTATATGTTATTAATAAGACAATAAAATGAATGGAAGTGATGTGTAACGTAATAGAACACAGACAAAAAATCCGCACAGAATGTTGTGGCAGCCGTGAATTTTACCATTTTTGTTTTGAGAATTTATTCATTTGAAAGCTAAACATCATTCAACAAGGTCATCTGAATTGTCAACAACGTCACTTCCACATTATTCTAGCCAGGCACTCTGCAAAAAGAAGATGGAATTTTGCTTATCATTTTGCTTAGTAAGCCCAATTGGCTTGTCTATCTTCTTGAATTTATGTCGTGGGATTGATGACACAGGTACCCGTGGGAGTCGAGCATGTAGGAATTCCGGGATCAGAATCAACCCAGAACGTTAGAGGCCTCATGGTAGAGGTATACTGAGGACAAGACGCTGATGGAAACCTTTGCATTTCTGGCCACTCAGTTGAGATCCCAATCCCTGATGGTGTCGTTTGCACTTTACCTTCAACTCTTCCCAGGGAAGGTCCATGTCTTGGAATTGTGATCGGAACGCCACTAACGAGGAGCCTATTTTCTGAGACAATAATTTTGAGTGTTTGAGTCAATGAAGATGGATTCCCATATATGGTGACTATCCTGTTGGTTGTGAGATACTCCCTCTGTCCCAGTCTTTTTGTCTACTCTTTGACTTCTCATTGTCCTAAATTATTTGTCCAATTTTAGAAGACCAAGGAAGAAATCCTATAAAAATAATATTTTACCCTTCTCTCTTTCTTGAATTGATGTGACAAGTACAATTTGAATTGAAGGACATTGGTGGAAAATTTAATTTTCAAAGTATAATGATTGTATCCCCTTAATAAGTTGAATTTTCCAAATTGGACAAATAAATCGGAACGGAGGGAGTATTTTCATAATGTGTTGAGATCTTGTACTGATCATTTTACCCCTCTGAATCACAAATGGTGACTATCCTGTTGGTTGTGAGTTATTTCTAAGCCCGTTCATGGATCATCTCCTTCAAAGGAAAATTGTATATAACTTTATAAATTCTACGAACTTTAAGATTATTGTTGTAGCGACTTGTCTGTCAAACTTCAAAGAATTAGCAATTGCATCGGGATGGATGGATGGAACCAATTGATAACCATAGTTCAGTACGTAGTTCTTTGCTAGATTTAGGTAATCTTTGCTGTTTAGCCTAGAACGTACAACCTTTGTTATTATGTACCAGAATCTTGTTGAAGAAGCAATGCATTTGGTTCTTCCGTCAACTGCAAATGTCAAGTAATTGTGGCATCCAGTTCCATGGATTCGACTTTGGTGCTGATTTTTGCGATTTTTCTTTGTTTTTTGTTTTATTTTATTTTGTTGTATTTTCTTTGTTTTTTCAGATCAATGGAGTTCTGTTCCATTGTATTTTGTTTTTATTATATATTTATAGAATGATCTTGTTTGTCAAAAAAAAAGTTCCATGGTAAACGACACCATGACTTATTAAAATGAAAAATATGAAAATGTAGATACATGAACCTCAACTGATCTCATCTCATCATCTTTGATTTTTAATTGCAAAGTATAATGACGTATTCTATACATGTGTCCTGTGTCCCTCCCATCACTCCTGTCCCTTTTGGTCTTTTATGGGCCCGTTCCGTGCTCACAACAATGCTATATTATTCTTGTTTTAGATAAGCTCTCTCTATCTCATCTCTCTCTGTGGAAAAATTGAAGAAAGACTGAGGACTGATAACGACGTTATATTAGTCTTGTTTTATGTAAATTAAATTCTGGCACACTCAATACTAGTCGTCATATATTCTGCTAAATTTATTAACTATCAAACTTTGGTGACATTTATCGTACTTCCTCGATCTGTTCCATTTTAAATGTTACCTACATAAAGTCGTGTCATTTTAACTTTTCAAAAAAATTGTAATTTTCATAATCTTTTTTGGATCTTTTTTGCACCGTTTTAAAGTACTTGTCGAGATTTTTGGAACAATGCAAAACAAAATTAAAAATTAATTCCGAAAGTATTTTATTTTTCGAGATCAAAGTTACAAGGTCTCCCGTAGGGAGCATTTAAATTGGGACGGAGTGAGTATAAAAATATTGTGACGACGTTATAGTTAAAAACAGAGGTAATCATCAAACCAAACTCGTTATTGGAGTACAATTATTTTTCCCATCGTCTCTGCTTGTTGTCTCTATTATTTCGAGTCCCGGATGTTTGAAAGTGGGACTAGTGTATAACAGTAGCTAATTGGTGAGTAAAATAAATAAATAAAACTTGCTATACTTCTTGTGGGGCCTACACCACGTTATAAACCAAAAGGAAATCATACATAAGTACCAAGCATGAAACACCCTTCCATTAATGACAAAGCAATCTTGTCAAAAAAAAATATAGATAAAGTTGGTAAAATTTAAAGATGGTTACCACGGATTTGACCAAGTAAAACTGAAAGACAACAAAAAAACTGGAAATTCAAGTTGTATTAATCTCTGGACCCCATTCTGTTAAGATTCTTATTTTTTAAGTACTTATTTTTTGCTTTACAAGACAGGTCATTCTCTCATAATATATCACATTTAATTTAAAAAATAAGTCCTTATTGTCTTTAACGGAACGGGGCCATAAATCAAACTGTCCTAGAATGTGTTTAATTTGGGTGAATCACATGGTCTGTTCATATCTTTGTTGATCAGCCGAAATGCGCAAGACCCAGCAGCCCGGACCTTTCGGCCATCTCCCTGATCATCAGCGATGCAACTTGGGTCCTGGCGTGATGGTGAACAATTTGCTTGGGTTTGGCTATAAATGGAACCTTGGTTCCATATCAGATAATCAAATTAAGGAGCGTAGCAACGTAAATGCAGAAAAAGTGGAATAATCAGTTTGTGGCCGACTCTGAACCTGATAATGCCGAAATTGCTGCCAATGATACAATCCCATCCTTGTTGGAGAAAATATTGCAGGGGATAATTTTCCTTGCTTAGAAGATGGCGCAGTGGTTAAAATCCCAGTTATAGAGGTAGTGGAATCTGATGGAGGCTTTTATAACCTTTCAGAAGTAGGCTTTTTAAATGATATGGAAGTTGTGGGCCTCCAGCTAGTCCAATTGAGGAGGCTAAGGATACGGGGAAAGGAAAATGGAAGCAGAAGTCGGTAGAAAATATTTGGGCATTCCTAAGTTCAAGAGTAAAGGTGATAAAAAGAAGCAAAGTGGTGTTCTGTTTAGATTAGCTGTTGCCGCTACTGCTTTACCAATTTCTTAGGCATCAACATGAATCATCTAAATGAGGCTCAAGCTGTTTGGACCGTAAACAAGATCATGGGCCTTCGTTATTCGGGTGATGAGAAGGATCTTATTCGTCGATTTGCGAGTATGGAAGCTGAAGATGAGGAAAGCGCTAAGGCGCATGATTTTCAACATAATGATTGACTCTTAGGTATCTCTCTTTGGGTGTTGTTTTGATTTTTTAGGCTTTGCTTTTGCTGTTTTTTCTTGGTTTTGATTTGCTTGGTTGGGTGTGTCCCTTTTGGGTTTTGCTTTGGATCTTAGGTGTTAGGTGTCTCTTTAGGCGTGGTATCTTTGTTGGTTTCTTGCCAACATTGGTTTGTTATTCTCTCCCTTTGGATAAATGTTGGCTTATGATTGCTGGAGTTGTTGTCTCTCCTTGTGGGTTTTCTCTTCTTCAGCTTGAAACTGGTTTGGATCCTTTTAATTTTTGTAATCTGTTTTCAAATATTAATAAATTTTTCGCCTTTCAAAAAAATACAAACAAAGTGTAGAGCATTGAGAGAACACCTTGTAAAGCTTTGTTCTTGGCTTATAGTGATTTGCTTGCCTGATTCCTCCGTGGAGTACCTGATTATTGGGACCACGTAAAGCCTAGTTTTCTATGTGTGTTTGTATTGATCGGAAGCTAACTTACCATGCAATGACAGTAAATGTAATACATATGCTCCATGTGCAATGTTCCTCCCTCTCATAAAGTGTGTGGGGCTCATAGGCTTGATTACTTTATTTTTTAATTTTATTTTATATATGTATACGTTATTTGATTGGTCATCGATCATAGGATTATTATCACCTACTTACAGGGACGAATCCATGAATATAGCCTAGTGAGAGCACATGTTAATCATAATGGCGGAAATTCATTTTTTTTAAGTCAATCACAATAAGATCGTACAAAATTATGGCATATATTACTAACTACAAAAATTTATAACGCTTACTTTAAGTTAAATTAGGTAAAAATGAGCACAAAATCTCAAACAAAAATTTTAAAATATGTTTTAAATGAACATTGGCAAGTTTTAGAATGATCGAGCTAGTTTTGTTAATGACTTTTTTTTAAAATATTTCTCCCAGACGGTTAAAAATAAAGAGAATCAAGAAAGAATAGCTCCAAATAGACCAACAGATTGTAAAACAATAATTATGATGCACCATATGATGAAATTCAGGTATAAAACTAATTATATATGTATATTTTCGAGATATATGCAAATGTGTATATTTATATATTAGCACACTTTTATAATTATGCTAATTTATACAAAATATATTTCAATAAGATCGTACAAAATTATGGCATATATTACTAACTACAAAAGTTTATAACGCGTACTTTAAGTTAAATTAGGTTAAAATGAGTACAAAATCTCAAACAAAAATTTTGAAATATGTTTTAAATGAACATTGACAAATTTTAGAATGATCGAGCTAGTTTTGTAATGACTTTTTAAAAATATTTCTCCCAGACGGTTAAAAATAAAGAGAATCAAGAAAGAATAGCTCTAAATAGACAAATAGATTGTAAAACAACAATCATATATAATGCACCATATGATGAAATTCAGGTATAAAACTAATTATACAAGTATATTTTCGAGATATATGCAAGTGTGTATATTTATATATTAGCACACTTTTATAATTATGCTAATTTATACAAAATATATTTTAATTTCGAATGGGGCACGTGCCCCTGCGTGCCCCCTTTAGATCCATCTCTGTCTACTTGTGATACTAGGTGCATGAGCGGAGAAAGAGTATGACAAATGGGTCATGTGACCCCACTCACTTAATTAAAACTAGTATCATAATTTTTGAATTATTTTGTACACTTTTACCCCCAAGAATTAGAAAATTGCCCCGAAAGCCTCACTAAAAGTAGAATTTTTCCCTCTGCAATATATAAATATTGCCCAAAGGCAACTCATTTCTTCTTCACTTATAGTATTTTTGTAACTCAGCTCATTCAACCTGACTAACGACTAACTGTAATTTCTGGCTCCGCCTTTGACTAGGTGTGGTCCTTAAAAATAGGACTATCCCTAATAGGTATTAATGTGAGAGATCAATGTGGGATAATTGTAACCAATGAGACTTAGTCTCTCCTTGTATTTCTCCATAATATTATTAGGCAAGTCGTTAATCCCTAACAAACTAACCTCCTTATCGGAGTAAAATTCCTCTATATAAACAGTAAATTAAGCTCTTTTCCTTCCCACAAGTCAGAAACACGAGAGAGCTTAATTTGTTATTCATATTATTGTTCTTACATATATAGCAAGTGCTCCTTTATATATCTTCCTAATTCCGTGCATCATATGCGGATCATTTTTCATTGTCAATGAAGATGGATTCTCATAAATGGTAACTATCATGTTGGTTGTGAGTTACTCCCTCCTTCCCATTTTGTTAATTTGTCGACTTTTTAACTTCTCATTGTCCCAAATTGTTTGTTCAATTTTGGAAGACCAAGAAAGAAATCCAATAAAAAAATATTATTTTCCCCTTCTACGAACTTTTCTCACTTAGGAATAGACCATTTAGTAGGAAAATTATTGTTGGAGTGAATTAACAATAGCATCGGGATGGATGGAACCAATTGATAACCAGAGTTCAATAGTTCTTATCTAGATTTAAGGTAATCTTTGCTCTTTAGCCAAGTGTAGACACCCCATTCTGGACTGTCCAGATAACGTTATTTGTCGATCTTTTATTTCCCCAATGATGATTATAGTCGAAAACAGATCAAGGACAAGGGTGTGCTTAAGCCTTGAGCGTCCAAAACCCATTTCAAACCTTTCAAACCAGAGCCAAACGGCCCCAGCAAAACCCAACTGGCATACGCCAGTGTCTTGGTGACGTACGCCAGTAAGCTTCCACGTGTCAGTCATCGACCAGTGGTCCAGCTTATACTGGCGCACGCCAGTAAGAAATGGCGCACGCCAGTCAAACCCAGTCAAATCAACTTTATTCAGCCACTTGGGCGGGACTTTTGTGCCACCCTGACGTCGGCCACAGTGTCCCTGATGATTGCTTTCGGCAGGGGCGTCCCCTCTCTCTCCTACACCCCCCATCAACTAGTCCCATGCATTTAATGCATGGAAGGCCTCTTTTGTTCCTAAGACCAGCCAAACAAGGCCTGACCTTAACTGATCTCAGTCCATTTCCCCTCTATATATACTCCCCTCTCACACTCTAGCAAAGGGTTACCAAGTTCACAAAAGGGTTGGCCTCATTAAGAAGCACAAAGCTTTCTTCTCCTCTCTTCTTGCTCTCTATTTCTCTTCTTCCATTGAAAGAGAAAGGAAAACAACCCACCTCCATACACCCTGCTGATATACAGCCACCTTCTTAGCCTCCATCTTCAACCCATTAGCTCAATATCTCCTTCAAACCTCCATACAAAAGGTATACCACCTTTACGTTCTTTTCTGTTTTCGACCCCTGAGGGAAACCAGTAAGGCCCAGGCTGGTAAACAATACTAGTCCTGGCCTTGAACTGGTAAAAATACAACAATCGTATGCGACGATAATTGGCGCACGCCAGTTCCTACATGCCGTACGCCAGTCATGGCAGTATGAGCACAACTGGTGTGGGGATCATGGATCGTCATTCCTTTTGTTTTATCTTTCTGTCGATCACCTTAGCATGCTAATAACCGGTTTACTGCTTTCCATATTTAGAACTGTTTAGTGGTAAATATCTTATCTTTTTCATCTCTGTCATGTAAAGGCCTCTGGGATCTTTCTGGTCATGTTCCAGAACCCAGATGATGCAAAGCCAAACACTGGAATCAAAGGCAAAGTGGCGTACGGCAGTAATATACTGGCGTACGGCAGTAGGCTTCTGGGTCCAGTGACTGGCCTTTGCATCTGAAGCGAAAGCTAGGCCTATCTTTTGTCCCGCACTGTTTTGGGGTTTTCTGCTTTCTTTCATGGCCTAAAGCCATTCGTTTTGCCTGTGACTGTGTATATTCTGCTATAATAAACTGCGTGGTTTGCCCTGGGTGTGCGCTGGTCCTTTTCCAGAGCCCAGAGGGTTGCAAACAAAGACTGAGAGATCCAACAAGTGGAGTACGCCAGTTTATATGTGGCGTGCGCAGGTTGTATCACCATGCAGTGGCTCGACCAGTGCATGCTGGCAGAATCTGCTCACGTCACCTTGTGACAGCGTACTGCAGTTTGCTCGGGATGCTCAGTGCTTGTTCTCAATCTATACTTAGCATCGCAATCAAATCATTCATAGGCATTTTGTCATATAAACAGCAATTTGTTACCGCTTTCGCCCCCATTAACTGTTCCCCCGCCCTAACTGGCTAAAAAATGATAAAATGAGAGACAAATGCAAATGCTTTATAAACTGCCTGAGTAGAGACCGATCTCCGGATTGGGCGAGAGGGGTGCCATAAAACCCTTCCCCTCTCGTAACCTGGCTCCCGAACCTCAGATATCGAAGGTGACGACGGACCGGTCTACGCCTTTTCAAAATCAAACAAACGTGGCAAAAACGTTTTCGAGTTCGGTTCCTTGGGTGCTTTCACCGCTAAAACCCGAGTGGCGACTCTGAATCGAGGCGTTTCGCCGCGCTTTTTCCAAAATGGGCCGCGCCCAGTCTTTAAAAAGGGAACCCAAAGATCGAGCGATTTTCGGGGCGCGTGCCCACACCAAGAACGTACATCCTTTGTTACTTGCATTATGTACTAGAATTTTGTTGAAGAAGCAATGCATTTGGTTCTTCCATCAACTCTAAATGTCAATTGTGGCATGCATCCAGTTCCATGGATAAACGACAACATGACTAATTAAAATGACTAGAAAGTTTGTGTCGAAAGTTAGTCTTCCTAGATTGTGTGGTGGTGTTGTGTAAACAAGTATAGTAAGACCTTGTAATCAACAAAACTACGTTTGTTTGTTGTGTTCAACTCTACAATCCTATCCTATATGCAAGAAATTTACAAACATATCTATTGTTCGTGTTTTATTGCATTAACAGATAGAAGATGATATTAGGCTATCAGCACTGGTGGTTAATGTCTTGGCAAAGCTCTGCCGTATCATTTCTACATGGGAAATCATCCCTAGTCATGATAGTATTGATGCTGCTTACAAAGATCTTGAAGTTAAACAAGAGGTAATAAATATTTTCTTTCCAATCCTGAAGTTGGGCAACTTATACAACTTCAAAAAAGAGATAATGTTAGGGGGTTTGTGTTTAGTTTTCATATTTATGTTGTTTTATGTCTATTAACAGGCCTACGAAATTGAAGGAGTCAGATATAAAAAGGTTAGTCCTGTTTAATTTTTGTTTTTTGTTTTTCGTCTTTCCAACAAATGTTGTTCCAAGTTTTTTTTAGAGATTTTGATTAATTGCGAATTATGCACTAATTTTTCCGCCAATAATGAATAATATGCAGGGTCGTAATGAATTCGAGAGGAATGAAGCTTTTCACGTGTAGATGGCTGCCTGCGAATGGTGAACCGAAAGCTTTGGTCTTTCTCTGCCATGGTTACGGCATGGAGTCCAGCATCTCAATGAAAGGTCAATATATTTCTCTTTCATCTTTAATCGTTACTATTGAATGCCAAAACGGAGACAAAAAGAAACAGAAACAGAGCACCCTACGTCCAGGACGAAAAGGGAGTGGAACAAGGCTAGTAAAGGCAGGATATGGAGTTTATGGAATGGATTATGAAGGGCATGGGAGATCGCTTTGAAGATGTTGTTACAGACTGCTCCGACCACTACACAAGAATCTCTGGTCAGTTAGTTTCTAATATTTGAAGTTCCATCATGAGGTTTTTTTTTTTTGATACGCCACCACGAGTTGTTTGGTAGCATAGAAAATGTAGCAGAAAACAGAGTTCTTCAAAATTCTAAGCAACAGAAAGAAATCGCACAATAAATCTGCCCACGATAATTAAAAATTGCATGCTGAGAGTAAATTAAATTGGCTAACTTGGTAAGATATCGTTTTGTCGGTTTATTTTGATTTGAAATGAATATCCAAAAGGCAGTTTCTCTTACCTTTATGTTTGTGGGGAAAAAAAACACAGTTTTATGAGTTTGATATCTGATTTTATCAGTTGTTATGGTATAACAATCATTGGGGAATTTGAAGTTGTTGGGGTATTTCTAATTGTTGGATTTGGGAATTTTTGAACAGAAAAAAAGGAAAACGTGAAAAAATCGAGATTCTTGATGGGAGAATCAATGGGAGGAACAGTGGCGATTCTATTGCATTTGAAGAAGCCCAACTTTTGAGATGGTGCCGTATTGGTTGCACCCATGTGAAGGTGTGCTGCCTGCCTAGTTAGCATCACACAAAAAATAGAGAGATCCCAAATACTACCTTTTTGTGGGTTGTTAGTTTTTTTTTTTTTTAAAAGAATCACTGTGCTGATTGATTTTTAGTTTAGTCGTGCATAGATGAAACTAAAGACAATGTTGTTGTGTCAGTAAATACTCTTTCCATGGTTAAATCAACTGGATTATAGATGGAATTTCAACGATGCCATCCACATTTTCTTATTTTTTTGATAAATTTTATTTAGAAATCTTGACAAAGGGTACATCAAGATGGGGAAGGGGAATCCAACCAACGGTTTAGATGAAAAGATAAAAAAAAAAAACTGTTTGGATAAAGCCTAAACACTTCCAAACGGGCCCGGCTCCAAAAATATAACACTATAAAGGCATGGCCCAAAAGACAGCCAGCCAACCCACAGCCTAAGCCCTAACACAGAAAACATACTCTGTCGTTGCAAAACAGGTACCACACCGCCGCCATCACCGGAAACACACCACCACCACCTGACCTGCCACACCCCACCTCCACCACTCGAACGAATTTGCTGAAAAACACCAGCAACCATCTTACCAGTAGACGACACAACAAAGATTGGTGGTCTGAAATGACGCGAACTCCGTGAGATGCCGGACTCCTTTGATGGCCGCCAAGATGCCGCCATTTCGAATGTCATAAACGACCAGGAGCCCCCCCTAAACGCTGCCGTCGGATTGAAAGTTGAGAGAGAGAGTCGTTGTGGGCTGCCTATTGAACGTAGTCCTTATAATGCTGTCCACATTAGAAAAGGTAATCTTTATTCCTTTAGGACAAGTGCAAGGTCCACTGAGGAAGGTGGGTTGGTGCAATGCGTCAAAAGCGCTGCACCTCTCAGCGCTGCGTCTCATCGTCCAAAATAACGGACAGGATCAAGCACTGCAACTTGCATCGTGCTAGGGGGCGCTGTAGGGTCCCAAGGTCAGTATGTTGGAAGTTGGTACTTGTCGTTAACCATGTAAAAACCTCTTGGTACTATGGGACTTCGGTTCTATCCAATCCCCAATGTGTTATGGGACTTCGGTCCTATCCAATCCCCAATATCCACCTGAAAAAAAACGCCCAAGGGAAAAATAAAAAGGAGCCAATTTTTTCGGTCTGCCTCTTTGCATTCTTGTATTAACTCTTTTGAAACAATGTCCTCATCTATAAGTCATTTGTTTATTTTTCTTTTGTTTATTTTCTTACTTGTATGACCAATATCTTACTTAAGTCCATTGTTACATGCTGGTATGGCATACTCATGATTTACTTCGCAAGAGATTGAAAACTTATATTACTCTTCTATTAGGATCAAAAAATAAAAAATATTACTCTTCTATTACGGACGCATCAAAAATAAAATGAGTAGTCATTACGTTTTTGTGGATTTTTTTGTTCTCAAATATTTACTTTTTCTCAAAAAAAAATTACATTGCCTTCAAAACTGGCATGTGTGAAGGCCAAATCAACATACGGTTTGGCCTTTCAATTGGCAGCTGGATTGAAGCTGGTGTTGGCTTCAAAAGTGACTATTACTTGCCAAGTGGGATTTGAAGACTCCCAATAGAATATGCTGTGGAACAAAAATGTTCCAACTCTTTTTTTTTTTTACAAGGTCATTCATTCATCAACAGCCCATCGGGCAATACAGATTTCAGAAAAGATACAGGAAATAACCAAAGCTACCTAAACTTCGATCTCAGGCACCTACTGCCGAAAGCAGTACTTAAGAACCAATCTAGGTCTAGATAACAGAGGATCTAAAAGATCCACAGATCAAACCCGGCCTAAAAAATAAGCACCGTTGAAAACTGAAGGCAAGCAACAACAAATCAACTAAAATCTAACAGGTCTCATGGACAAAAACCACAAGGGTCATTGGTTTGAACAGGATAAAAATCGGAACACCACCGGACCATGGCGACCAAAGACCAGTTATCTTCCAGCCGAAACTGCGGCGCAACCCAAGCAAACACCACCAGACCACCACCAAACCCAACAGCACCATCGAAACCTACCAGCCCCAAAAACAGACAACTAGAGATCACCAACACCGGACCATTCCTCAACAGGTGCCGGGTTATTTGCCCACCACCATCACCCACCAGATCTGGAACACCCAGACTGGTACAGAACCGGACGGGGTAAACCTGCCAGTAGAAGACGGAAAGACTGCCGGAAAAAAACTAACAGACGAAAAAAAACCCTAAACCCTACTGCACACCTTATTACCTCACCTCAGGGCCAAGGCCTACGGATCCAGAGGCGACAGACGAGAACTAGACGAAGGATCCATCATCAGCCGGTGGCGCCAAATTTGAGGAGACCTCGCTGTCCACCGAACCACTGCCCCATGAATCCGAGAGCTTGAAACCAAAGGTGGGAGAGGAGAGAGGCGAGGAGGGACAAAAGGGGAGAGAGGGGGCTGGGGGAAGGAGGAGGAGGAGTGGCGGCCTCCCCCCCAAGCGGCGCTTAGGATTTTGCTTTCTAGAGACAGGCGACTGTTTCTAGAGAGAGAATAACTTGATCAGGGACAAATGTTCCAACTCTTAAAGGCATCAAGGAGAGAGTTAATGGTTGGGTCAGGTATGATGCATTTGGGAAGGCGCAAAGGCTAACAGAGATTCTGATGGCTACTAATTTGGATTGACTTTTGTCATAATGAGAAAATAGCTCATTAGTTTGGAATCAATTTCTTATCCTTGTAAAGTTCTAATTGTGGTAACTGACTCGCTACAGCAATCGACATGTTGTCACAAGACATCTATTTTCTCCGGGATCAGAATCAACCCAAAATGTTAGAGGCCTCATGGTAGAGGTATACTGAGAACAAGACGCTGATGGAAACCTCTGCATTTCTGGCCACTTAGTTGAGATCCCAATCCCTGACGGTGTCGTTTGCACTTTACCTTCAACTCTTTCCAGGGAAGGTCCATGTCTTGGAATTGTGATCGAAACGCCAGTCTTGGAATTGTAATCGAAACGCCACTAACGAGGAGCCTATTTTCGGCGACAATAACTTTGAGTGTTTGAGTCAATGAAGATGGATTTCCATATATGGTGACTATCCTGTTGGTTGTGAGATACTCCCTTCGTCCCATTCTTTTTGTCTACTCTTTGACCTCTCATTGTCCCAAATTATTTGTCCAATTTTAAAAAACTAAGGAAGAAATCCTATAAAAATACTATTTTACCTCTCTTTCTTGAATTGATGTGACAAGTACAATTTGAATTGAATGACATTGGTGGAAAATTTAATTTTCTAAGTATAATAATTGTGTCCCCTTAATAAATTGAATTTCCCAGATTGGACAAATAAATCGGGATGGAGGGAGTATCTTGATAATGTGTTGAGATCTTGTACTGATCATTTTACCCCTCTGAATCACAAATGGTGACTATCCTGTTGGTTGGGAGTTATTTCTAAGCCCATTCATTTTACGGTTATTTTTTTGAAGTGACAATTAAGAGAGAGAGTTATTTTAGTGCATGCTCGTGCCCAAAGACACGGATCAAATAATCAGCGCACATGCAAATCAACACTGTAATTATGAACAAAGTATCAACCTGTTCATGTAACACTAAGGGATCGTTCAAAATTTCAAAATAGCACACACACACACAGGGTGTTCGGTCTCAAAGAAAATCACAAGTGGGGTTCGGCTTTGGGAGCGGAGAGCTAGAAGAAGATGAGAGAGAGAGAGAGAGAGAGAGAGAGAGAGAGAGAGAGAGGAGGAGGAGGAGGAGGAGGAGAGAGAGAGAGTAAGCTATGAAATTTGAACGTGAGATCTAATTAGTGGTAATTGTGCAATTATTATTGTTTGAGAGAGAGAGAGAAGGAGAGTCGTAAGATTTATGAAGCAAATCAATGGTTAGGATTTATAGAGAGATAAAATTTAAAAACCGTTCTCCTTTATTATGTAGATATGTAGATAGAATAGAATGATTGTTTGTCAAAAAAAAGTTCCATGTTCCAGAACACCTTCTTAAAAAATAAGTACTTAATTATTTCATATTTTCAAACTCAAAAATAATATAAATGAAAAAAAAAATTTCAATTTTTTTTTCACCGTATAAAAGATCTCAATGAGATCTATTAAACAAGATCCATATTGATAGGAAAATTATTTAAGTAAACACATGATTTTTGAACTTGAAATTGCCTTCTTAAAAAATAAGTACTTATTTCTGTTTCCGGAACGGAGCCAATACTAGTCGTCATATATTCTGCTAAATTTTTTAACTATCAAACTTTGATGACATTTATTGTACTTCCTCCGTTCCATTTTAAATGTTTCCTACGTAAAGTCGTGTCATTTTAACTTTTCAAAAAAATTGTAATTTTCATAATCTTTTTTGGATCTTTTTTGCACCATTTTAAAGTACTCATCGAGATTTTTGGAACAATGCAAAACAAAATTAAAAATTAATTCCAAAAGTACTTTATTTTTTGAGGTCAAAGTTATACGGTCTCCCGTAGGGAGCATTTAAATTGGGACGGAGGGAGTATAAAAATATTGTGATGACGTTATAGTTAAAAACATATGTAATCATCACACCAAACTCTTTATTGGAGTACAATTATTTTTCCCATCGTCTCTACTGGTTGTCTCTATTATTTCAAGTCCCGGATGTTTGAAAGTGCGGCTAGCGTATAACAGTAGCTAATTGGTGAATAAAATAATTAAATATAACTCGCTACACTTCTTGTGGGGCCTACACCATGTTGTAAACCAAAAGGAAATCATATAGTAAGTACCAACTACCAAGCATGAAACACCCTTCCATTAATGACAAAGCAATCTTGTCAAAAAAAAAATTAGATAAAGTTGGTAAAATTTAAAGATGGTTACCACGGATTTGACCAAGTAAAACTGAAAGACAAAAATAAATAAATAAATAAACTGGAAATTCAAGTCCTATTAATCTTTGGACCCCATTCTGCTAAGGTTCTTATTTTTTAAGTACTTATTTTCTGTCTTATAAGACATGTCATTTTCTCATAATATATTACATTTAATTTAAAAAATAAGTCTTTATTGTCTTTAACAGAACGGAGCCGTAATCAAACTGTCCTAAAATGTGTTTAATTTGGGTGAATCACATGGTCTGTTCATATCTTTGTTGATCAGCCGAAATGCGCAAGACCCAGCAGGCAGCAGCCCGGCCCCTTCAGCCATCTCCCTGATCATCAGCGAAGCAACTTGGGTTCTGGCATGACGGTGAACAGTGTGCTTGGGTTTGGCTATAAATGGAACCTTAATTGTTTCCATATCAGAAAATCAAATTAAGGAGTGTAGCAATGTAAATGCAGAAAAAGTGGAAGTGGCCGACTCTGAACTTGATAATGCCGAAATTGCTGCCAAGGATACAATCCAATCTTTGGATGACGTTGGAGAAAATATTGCAGGGGATAATTTTCCTTGCTTAGAAGATGGCGCAGTGGTAAAAATCCCAGTTATAGAGGTAGTGCAATCTGATGGAGGCTTTTATAACCTTTCAGAAGTAGGCTTTTTAAATGATAAGGAAGTTGAGGGCCTCCAGCTAGATGTGTATCTCAATCCAATTGGGCAGGGAGGATACCGGCAAAGGAAAATGGAAGCAGAAGTTGGTAGAAAATATGTTGGGTATTCCTAAGTCCAAGAGTAAAGGTGGTAAAAAGAAGCAAATTAAGTGGTGTTCTGTTTAGATCAGTTGTTGCCACTGCTGCTTTATCAATTTCTTTTGAAGGCATCAACAAGAATCATATAAATGAGGCTCAGGCTGTTTGGATCGTAAACAAGATCATGGGCCTTCGTTATTTGGGTGATGAGAAGGATCTTATTCGTCGATGTGCGAGTATGGAAGTTGAAGATGAGGAAAGGGCTAAGGCGCATAATTTTCAACATAATGATTGACTCTTAGGTGTCTCTCTTTGGGTGTTGTTTTGATTTTTTAGGCTTTGTTTTTGCTGTTTTTTCTTGGTTTCGGTTTGCTTGGTTGGGTGTGTCCCTTTTTGGGTTTTGGGTGTGTTCCTTTTGAATTTTGCTTTGGATCTTAGGTGTTAGGTGTCTCTTTAAGAGTGGTATCTTTGTTGGTTTCTTGCCAACCTTGGTTTGTTATTCTCTCCTTTTGGATCCGTGTTGACTTATGATTGCTGAAGTTGTTTCCCCTTGTGGGTTTTCTCTTTTTCAGCTTGAAGCTGATTTGGATCCTTTTAATCTTTGTAATTTATTTTCAAATATTAATAAATTTTTTGCCTTCAAAAAAAATGCAAAAAAAGTGTAGATCATTGAGAAAACACCTTGTAAAGCTTTGTTCTTGGCTTATAGTGATTTGCTTGCCCGATTCCCCCGTGGAGTACCCGATTATTGGAAACCACGTAAAGTCTAATTTTCTATGTGTATTTGTATTGATTGGAAGCTAACTTACCATGCAATGACAGTAAATGTAATACATGTGCTTCATGTGCAATGTTCCTCCCTATGATAAAGTGTGCGGGGCTCATAGGCTTGATTACTTTATTTTTTAATTTAATATTATATATGTATACGTTATTTGATTGGTCATCGATCATAGGATTATTATCATCTACTCGCAGGGACGGATCCATAGATATAACCTAGTGGGGGCATTTGTTAATCATAATGGCGAAAGTTCATTTTTTTTAAGTCAACCACAATAAGATCGTACAAAATTAAGGTATGCATTACTAACTACAAAAGTTTATAACGCGTACTTTAAGTTAAATTAGGTAAAAATGAGCACAAAATCTTAGACAAAAATTTTAAAATACGTTTTAAATGAACATTGATAAATTTTAGAATGATCGAGCTAATTTTGTTAATGACTTTTTTTAAAATATTTCTCCCAGACGGTTAAAAATAAAGAAAATAAAAAAAGAATATCTCCAAATAGACAAATAGATTGTAAAACAACAATTATAATGCACCATATGATGAAATTTGGGCATAAAATTAATTAGATATGTATATTTTTGAGATATTGTAGACACCTCATTCTGGACTGTTCAGATAACACTATTTTTCGATCTTTTGTTTCCCCAATGATGATTATGGTCCAGAACAATCTGAGGACGATGGTGTGTTTGAGCTTTGAGCGTCCCGAACCTCATTCAAACCCATTTCAAATCCTTCAAACCAGAGCCAAACAGCCCCAGCAAAACCAAACAGGCTTACGCCATTGATTCCCTGGCGCACGCCAGTTAACTGCCACGTGTCGGTCTTCGACCGTTGACCCAGTTGTCAGTGGCGCACGCTGGTCCATATGTGGCGCATGCCAGTCAATGCCAGTCAAATCAACTTTATTCAGCCACATGGACGAGACTTTTGTGCCACCCTGACATCGGCTACAGTCTCCCTGATGATTGCTCTCGGCAGGGACGTTCCCCTCTCTCTCCTACACCCCCCATCAACTAGTCCTATGCATTTAATGCATGGGAGGCTCCATCTCTTACCCAAACCAGCCAAACAAGGCCTTGATCCAACTGATCTCAGTCCCTCTCTCCTCTATAAATACCCCCCTTGCATTCATTTGCAAGGGGTTAGCCACATTAAGGAGTGCAATTCTTCTCCTTCTCTCCTCTTACTCTCTATCTCTCCTCTTCCATTGAAAGGGAAAAGATGGTTGCTCACTTCCATACACCCCACTGATGTCCAGTCACCATCTAACCTCCATCTTCAACCTTTAAGCTCAAATACCACCTTCAAAATCTCAATACAAAAAGGTATACCACCTTTGTGTTCCATTCTGTTTTCAGCTCCTGAGGGGAACCAGCAAGGCCCAGGCTAATAAGCAATACTAGTCCTGGCCTTAAACTGGTAAAATACGACAATCGTATGAGATGAAGTATGGCGCACGCCAGTACCGTAATGCCGTACGCCAGTCATGGCAGTGCGTGCAATGTTGGCGTGGGGATCATCGATCATCATTTTTGCTTACTTACATTTCTGTCAATCACCCTTGCATGCTAATAATCAGTTTACTGCTTTCTATATGTTTAGAGTTGCTTAGTTGTAATGGTTAATGCTTACTTCTTATCTGTTTAGAAGGCCTCTGGGATCCTTCTGGTCATGATCCAGAGCCCAAATGATGTAAAGCCAAGCACTGGGTAATAAAGCTAACCGGCGTACGGTCTCATATGACTGGCGTACAGCAGTTGTTCCAAAGATCCAGTGGCTGGCCCTTGCATATTAGTTTAATCTTGGCCTATTTCCTGTCCCCACACTGTCTTTGGGGTATTCTGTTTTCCTTCATGGCTTGAAGCCATCCTATCTGTCTGTAACTGTATATTCCATGTTCTATTAAACTGCGTGGTTTGTCCTGGGTGTGCGCTGGTTCCTTTTCAGAGCCCAGAGGATTGCAAACAAGGACTATGAGGCCAGATAAGTAGAGTACGTCAGTTTAAGTGTGGCGTGCGCAGGTCTGATCAGCATACAGTGGCCCGGCCAGTGCATGCTGGTGCGAAGCCTGCTCATTCCCCTCTTAAGCAGCATACTCCAACTCATTCTGGTTGCTCAGTGCTTGTTCTCAATCTATGTTTATTATTGCGAGCAAGTCATCCATAAAGCATTTCGTCACATAAATCACAACTTGTTACAGTTTTAATCCCCATTATTTGTTCCCCCTCCCTAACTGGTTAGAAAAATGATCAAGTAAGAGAAAAATGCAAATGTTTTACAAAGCAAAATGCCTGAGTAGAGACCGATCTCCGGATTGGGCGAGAGGGGTGCCATAAAACTCTTTCCCTCTCGTAACCTGGCTCCCGAACCTCAGATATCGAAGGTGACGACGGACCGGTCCATGCCTTTTCAAAATCAAACAAACGTGGCAAACGTTTTCGAGTTCGGTTCCTTGGGTATTTCACCGCTAAAACCCGAGTGGCGACTCTGAATTGAGGCGTTTCGCTGCGCTTTTCTGAAAGAGGGCCGCACCCAGTTTTGCAAAACGAAAATTTCCGGGGGCGCGTGCCCACAGATATATGCAAGTGTGTATGTTTATATATTAGCAGCTTTCATAATTATGTTAATTTATACAAAATATATTTTAATTTTAAGTGGGGCACATGCCCCGCATGCCCCCTTTAGATCCGTCCCTGCCTACTTGTGATACTAGGACTCCATTTCGGAATGTAAAATAAGTTCTTATTTTTTAGGGAGGCAATTTCAAGCTAAAAAATAATGGGCTTATTGAAATCTAAAAATATGCAATATGGATCTTATTTGAAAGATTCCGATGAGATCTTTTATACGAGGCAAAAAAAATTTAAAAATTATTTTTTATTTACACTATTTTTTAGTTTTAAAATGTGAAATAAGTACTTATTTTTTAAGAAGATGTTCTGGAACGGGGCCTAGGTACATGAGCAGAAAAAGAGTATGACAAGTGGGGTCATGTGACCCCACTCACTTAATTAAAACTAGTACCATAATTTTTGAATTATTTTGTACACTTTTACCTCCCAAGAATTAGAAAATTGCCCCGAAAGCCTCACTAAAAGTAGAATTTTTCCTTCTGCTATACGAAAACTATGAGGTGTTTTTTTAAATGTTTTTTTGGGTGTTCCAAGAACCGCCCCATATATATATATATATATATATATATATATATATATATATATATATATATTTTCCCAAATGCAACTCATTTCTTCTTTGCTTATGGTATTTTTGTAGCTCAGCTCATTCAACCTGACTAACTGACTAACTGTAATTTCAGGCTCTGCCTTTGACTAGGTGTGGTCCTTAAAAATAGGACTATCCCTAAGAGGTATTAATGTGAGAGATCAACGTGGGATAATTGTAACCAATGAGACTTAGTCTCTCCTTGTATTTCTCCATAATATTATTAGGCAAGTCGTTAATCCCTAACAAACTAACCTCCTTATCGGAGTAAAATTCCTCTATATAAACAGTAAAGCTCTTTTCCTTCCCACAAGTCAGAAACACGAGAGAGCTTAATTTGTTATTCATATTATTGTTCTTACATATATAGCAAGTGCTCCTTTATATATCTTCCTAACTCCCTGCGTCATATGCGGATCATTTTTTCGTTATCAATGAAGATGGATTCTCATAAATGGTGACTATCATGTTGGTTGTGAGTTACTCCCACCATCCCGTTTTGTTAATTTGTCGACTTTTTAACTTCTCATTGTCCCAAATTGTTTGTCCAATTTTAGAAGACCAAGAAAGAAATTCCATAAAACAAATATTATTTTGCCCTTCTACGAACTTTTCTCACTTAGGAATAGACCTTTTAGTAGGAAAATTATTGTTGCTGCGAATTAACAATAGCATCGGGATGGATAGAACCAATTGATAACCGGAGTTCAGTAGTTAGATTAAAGGTAATCTTTGCTCTTTAGCCAAGAACGTACAACCTTTGTTACTTGCATTATGTTCCAGAATTTTGTTGAAGAAGCAATGCATTTGGTTCTTCCGTCAACTCTAAATGTCAAATAATTGTGGCATGCATCCAGTTCCATGGGTAAACAACAACATGACTTATTAAAATGACTAGAGAGTTTGTGTCCAAAGTTAGTCTTCCTAGATTGTGTGGTGTTGTTGTGTAAACAAGTATAGTAAGACCTTGTAATCAACAAAACTACGTTTGTTTGTTTGTTGTGTTCAACTCTATAATCCTATCCTATATGCAAGAAATTTACAAACATATATATTGTTCTTGTGTTTTATTGCATTAACAGATAGAAGATGATATTAGGCCATCAGCACCGGTGGTTAATGTCTTGGCAAAGCTCTGCCATATCATTTCTACATGGGAAATCATCCCTAGTCATGATAGTATTGATGCTGCTTACAAAGATCCTGAAGTTAGACAAGAGGTAATAAATATTTTCTTTCCAATCTTGATAGTTGGGTGACTTATACAACTTCAAAAATAAGATATTGTCAGGGGGTTTGTGTTTAGTTTTCACATTTGTGTTGTTTTGTGACCATTAACAGGTCTACGAAATTGAAGGAGTCAGATACAAAGAGGTTAGCCCTGTTCAATTCTTGTTTTTTTTTTTCCGTCTTTCCAACAAATGTTGTTTCAATTTTTTCAGAGATTTCGATTAATTGTGAATTACGCACTAATTTTTTCAGGGGGTTTGCGTTTAGTTTTCACATTTGTGTTGTTTTGTGACCATTAACAGGTCTACGAAATTGAAGGAGTCAGATACAAAGAGGTTAGTCCTGTTCAATTCTTGTTTTTTTTTTTTTCATCTTTCCAACAAATGTTGTTTCAATTTTTTCAGAGATTTCGATTAATTGTGAATTACACACTAATTTTTTCTGCCAATAATGAATAATATTTAGTATTTCGTAATGAATTCGAGAGGAATGAAGCCTTTCACGTGTAGATGGCTGCCTGCGAACCGTGAACCGAAAGCTTTGGTCTTTCTCTACCATGGTTACGGCATGGAGTCCAGCATGCATCTCAACGAAAGGTCAATATATTTCTCTTTCATCTTTAATGGTTACTATTGAATGCCAAAACGGATACAAAAAGAAACGGAAACAGAGCACCCTACGTCCAGGACGAAAAGGGACCGGAGCAAGGCTAGCGAAGGCAGGATATGGAGTTTATGGAATGGATTATGAAGGGCATGGGAGATCATCTGGTCTTCCGGGATATATACCTAGCTTTGAAGATGTTGTTACAGACTGCTCCGACCACTACACGAGAATCTCCGGTCACTTAGTTTCTGATATTTGAAGGTCCACCATGAGTTTTTTTTTATCCGCCACCACGAGTTGTTTGGTAGCATAGAAAATGTAGCAGAAAACAGAGTTCTTCAAAATTCTAAGCAACAGAAGGAAATCGCACAATAAATCTGCTCACGATAATATTGCATGCTGAGTAAATTAAATTGGCTGACTTGGTAAGATATCGTTTTGTCGGTTTATTTTGGTTGGAAATTAATATCCAAAAGGCAGTTTCTCTTCCTTTTATGTTTATGGGGAAAAAATACAGTTTTTTGAGTTTTTATATCTGATTTTATCAGTTGTTATGGTATAACAATCATTGGGGAATTTGAAGTTTTTGGGGTGTTTCTAATTGTTGGATTTGGGAATTTTTGAACAGAGAGGAAGAAAAACCTGAAAAAATCGAGATTCTTGATGGGAGAATCAATGGGAGGAACAGTGGCGATTCTATTGCATTTGAAGAAGCCCAACTTTTGGGATGGTGCCGTATTGATTGCACCCATGCGTAAGGTGTCCTGCTTGCCTGGTTAGCATCACACAAAAATAGAGAGATCCCAAATATTACCTTTTCATGGGTTGTTAGTTTTTTTTTTTTTTTTTTTTAAAGAATCACTGTGCTGATTGATTTTTAGTTTAGTCGTGCATAGATGAATAGGAAAAGCAAAATTGAGAATGATGAGTGATTAAGTAGTTTCGATTGCTTAAACTTGAAGAAAGTATAGACAATGTTGTTGTATCAGTAAATACTCTTTCCATGTTCTAAATCAACTGGAATATAGATGGCATTTCAATAAAGCTGTCCACATTTTCTTATTTTTTTGATAGGCAAAAATTTTATTCAGAAATCTTGACAAATGGTACATCAAGATGGGGAAAGGGGAATCCAATCGAGTGTTGGAGGAAAGATATATAAAAAAAGGAAGGGGAAATGACGGTCCATGACGTATTTTGATAATTAATACCCACTAAGGGCATGCTAAGAACATTTGTTAATGTTGAAAATGTCCATAGCGGGTATTAATTATCAAAACACATCCTGGGCCACACCCCACCCCCACCACTCGAACCAATTTGCTGAAAAACACCAGCAACTACCTTACCAGTAGACGACGACAAAGATTGGTGGTCTGAAACGGTGCAAACCCCTCGAGATGCCGGACATTCACGGTACATTGTTGCACGTGTACATTGACTAGTTATGGCTCTATTTCGTTAGTATATCCGAACAAGATTGAACCAAGCTCGAGTGTTTGTTTGATGGAACAACTCAGCGCCTTTAGTAATGGCAAGTTAATTGATTTCAAAACCACATCTTGCGATATCTATTGAGCAGCTGTACAAAAGTGTTTGTATCCGGGATGCAAAGCTCGGATCCATTCATTCCATCCCCGTTCAGGCCTAGCTTTCTCTTCTACGGTGATGGGTCTCAGAACGATTCCGAATTACGATTCTGTTCCGGAGGAAGTTTTAGTGGTGTGGGTGTGAGTATAGGGGATCACTCCCCCTTGTGTAAAAGTGCAGGTGTGCACTGTGTGTGTGAGTGCTGGAGACAGTGAGAGGCAGAGAGAGAGTTGAGCGGAGAGGCTCCCCTTCGGGGGAGCGGGGCTCCTCGGAGATGCCCGGAGAGACTGTCGGAGAGCCACCGGAGTGAGGGAGAGAGAGAGGAGTGGGGAAGCCGGAATGTGGCTATCCCGGTGAGGTTTTTCATACTTGTATATGTGATTTATACATAGTGGAGTTTTCCTCGGATATTTCTCGTTTGTGCTTGGTTTATTTTCGTGCTTGTGCTTGGAGGTGTGAATCGGGGTCGGGGTCTCGACCCAACAGTGGTATCAGAGCTGGAGTTGCTGGTTCGGAGCTGCGGCTGTGCAGCGGATTACACCGGAGGAGCACGGACAGCACGTCGGAAGAAGCACGGAGCACCTCTCTTGCTGGGTTCTCGGTTGAGCCATCTGAAAACTCAATCGGACCAGTAAGGGTTGTGCACCTCACTGAGACGAGTCTATAGGAGGTGACGGGGTCGAGTTTCGTCACCGGATGAAGGCTCGGGAGCCATTCGATCGCAGTGGGCGGAGTCGGCGACGGGCAGAGAGGCTGTTTTGAAAAGCCCGAGATCGTGGATGATCGAAGACGAGTTTTGAGCACTGGGTTGTGTTCACCTCGAGGAGACGATCACGGATTGGGGTAGCACGTCGCCGGAGGAGCTCGGAGGCGGCGGCAATGGCCGGTCGAAGGCAGCGGCGAGCGGCGGAGAGGCGGTTCAAGGGTGGTTCGTACCAGGAGTCGTCGGATGCGAGATTAGAGCACGGGGTTGTGTTCGTCTCGTCGAGACGAGCTCAAGAGTGGTCGGAAAATCACCGGGCGACGCCGGAGTAGGCCGCACGCGCGGCCAGAAGCAGCGGCGCGTGGTCGCGCGTCAGATCTACGTGGTGCGTAAGCCGCACGCGCAGGAGTTGGGCTGGCACACGCCAGCACATGTTGGGCACACGCTGGGCGTGTGTGGTCAACGCCACATGGGCGGTCAACGCTGACTAGGCGATGAGTCAGCGGCCCAGTCAGCATGCCACGTCATGGACACCACGTCAGCAAAAGGGTCCCAATTTGGTGACACGTCAACGGTCAACTGTCCACGTCAGCCGGTCAACGCTGACGTGGCAGTCCAGTCAGCGGCACAGTGGCTGGTCAATGGTCAAACTGCTAGATTTGGGTTTTTGCGATTTCGGAGCCGTTCGGACTCCGTTTTTCGCGTATGATTAGTCGATTTTGACTATCTCGACGTTCCAGACGCAACCGCGCACTCCGTTTTCGGATTGGGGGCTCCTAGGCCGGTGCGAGCGCTTAGTGGAGCAGAAAACGCGAGTTTGGAGGCGATTTGGGTTGCGCGGAGGCTTGGCTTGTAAGCAAGGATACATTACATTCGAGCGGGTTTGTTCGTCTGGTAATGACACAGGCGCTTACGGCTTGTTGCAGCAAGGACAGTCGGTGATGATCTGTTACGGAGCTGGTAGGCAAGGATACATTGCATTTGGGCTAGGTAGCTCGTCTGGTAATGACACAGGCGCCTATTGGAGTAATAGATCGATTCCGATGGAGATCCTGAATGCTGGGAAAGCCAAGAATGGAACGGGAATGGACGAGTGGCAGGGAGAAGACCCGGGGAGAGCTGACGGGAGTGCAAGGAGTTGACGGAAAGTGGCGGAAATGATGATTGACGGAGCAGACTTGCAGAGATCGGAGGTTGATCAGGGCAAACATGCGCGGAGCTAGTGAGTAAGGATACACTCGGGTTGGTAGTGACACAGGCGCTCACTAGTGCAATGGTTTGCGGAGATGATTGACAGTGATCGGAGGCAGTCTGGTTCAATCGAATTTTGTGCTCTGTGATTGGGCACGGTGCGTTCGGGGTTCAGCCGCGGAAGATCTGGTCTTGCAAGGAGACACTCGGTCAGTTGGTAGATACACTTCCGGTGTGGGGGTGGTGAAACTTCTGATGGCTAGCAGTGACACAGGCGCTTGACTAGAGGGGCAGAACGGGATTGACGGACGCGGATTACAGCATCCAGGGGGTGATGCGGGCGCTCAGGCAGCAGAGGAGCGCGGATAGAAATGGACTTTGCTACGGACATCTTGGGATTGAGATGTGGAGCATTCGGGTTTGGATGCGGAGCACTCGGTTGAGGGGGTGCAATGTATCGGCGGTGTTGCCGATATGAGCCACGGATATCTAGTCGGTTTTTTAGCCTCCTCGCAGGTGATGTGTGAGATTATCTGGCGAGCGGAGCCTCTGGTGTGAGCAGAGGGTAGCTGTGGTGCTAGAGTGGCGGATTGCAGCCGGACAGCGCTGCGGATTCAGCGATTACCCCACTCGGGTGTAGGGGGTGATTGTTGGGGTACACCCAAGTGGTGTGGGTGTGAGTATAGGGGATCACTCCCCCTTGTGTAAAAGTGCAGGTGTGCACTGTGTGTGTGAGTGCTGGAGACAGTGAGAGGCAGAGAGAGAGTTGAGCGGAGAGGCTCCCCTTCGGGGGAGCGGGGCTCCTCGGAGATGCCCGGAGAGACTGTCGGAGAGCCACCGGAGTGAGGGAGAGAGAGAGGAGTGGGGAAGCCGGAATGTGGCTATCCCGGTGAGGTTTTTCATACTTGTATATGTGATTTATACATAGTGGAGTTTTCCTCGGATATTTCTCGTTTGTGCTTGGTTTATTTTCGTGCTTGTGCTTGGAGGTGTGAATCGGGGTCGGGGTCTCGACCCAACAGTTTTAGGGATGTGTAGATATGAAAAGAGGTTGTAGTACTGGTGGAGAATATTAAAAACAAAATGGGTTCATGAATGATGTACAAAAACCTCAAAAAGAGAGAGAGAGAGAGAACAACAAGAAAAACGAGTTTCAAGAAATAGTGAATGGTCTTATCAATACTCAAATGTACAACTCTCCAGAAATTTCAATTGCGCTAATATTCGTCACTGTAGGAATTGACTTCAAGCTTTCCCCAGTCCCTTTTCATCAATGGACTCATGATGTATACGAAGGAGTGCGGTTCATTCGAGAAATTCATGGCATTCCCAAAATTCTAAAAAGAAAGTCATGAAGTTCCATTGATAACATGCTGGGTATCACAGAACCCATGGCCGCCAGAAATGCTAGCAGGATTCATGCATTCATTTAACTTTCCTTTGTCTGCAACAGACGGACCATAATCTACAGAGCATTATGCATCCATATATTTTTCTAAACTTCATCAGGGAAAACCGAGGTTCAAATTGTTATACCATGAGTACATTTTTGGGATGAAAAGTATGGCACATTTAGTGCCTTATTTTTTTATGAAATTCCACAAAAACATGATGTGACGTACAGTTATGACTTCTGATCGTGAAAAATGATCAAGTACCAAATAAAAGACTGGATTTCTGGTTCCATTGCCCTAAACATTAACTCCTCATGTGGTTAGTACTATTGCTTATATTTTCTCTCTTTTCTAAAAATCATCTGTGCAGAATTTGTTTGCCAAGCTCCAAGTTAAGCAAACAGAGTTTTGTATAGATGACATACAACTTGGTCTCACTACTCTTGAAGAAGTCTTCCTGAATGTTGCGGAAAAAAGCAGCACTAGAGAACCCTCTAATAGATGATGGCATGATGATTTTGACATTGGAATCAGGACTTGCATTGCTGGTAGTGTCTCCAACCTCTCCATTTCGATAAAGAAATCTAGATTTTTTTTAATCAAATCATAGGTTCTAATTGTCCATTGAATTAAATTCATTTTAATATTTTCAAATGTCTTGATCCCTCTTCCTGGATTCATTGCTCGTTATTTTCCAGTCTTTGTGTGATATAGGGAGATAAATGAGAGAAACTTATTCATGGCAGAGCCGTGAACAAGTCCTTTACATCAGCAACCAATCGCGACTGTCTAAAAGTGTTTAAACTTTTCTCCGGAAAAGTTTTTTTAAAATCCACACCGTCCAAATCACTTTGGACGGGTGAGATTCACCTCCGTAAATCCAATTTCACGGAAACCTCTGTAAAGAAGGTATTCTTGAGATAAATAGTATATGTTATTAATAAGACAATAAAATGAATGGAAGTGATGTGTACCGTAATGGAACACAGACGAAAAATCCGTACAGAATGTTGTGGAAGCCGTGAATTTTACCATTTTTGTTTTGAGAATTTACCCATTTGAAAGCTAAACATCATTCAACAAGGTCATCTATATTGTCAACAACGTCACTTCCACATTATTCTAGCCAGGTACTCTGCAAAAGAAGATGGAATTTTGATTATCATTTCGCTTAGTAAGCCCAATTGACTTGTCTATCTTCTTGAATTTTTGTCGTTGGATTGATGACACCAATCCGACACAGATACCCGTGGGAGTCGAGCATGTAGGAATTCCGGGATCAGAATCAACCCAGAACATTAGAGGCCTCATGGTAGAGGTATACTGGGAACAAGACACTGATGGAAACCTTTGTATTTCTGGCCACTCAGTTGAGATCCCAATCCTTGATAGTGTCGTTTCCACTTTACCTTCAACTCTTCCCAGGGAAGGTCCATGACTTGGAATTGTGATCAAAATGCCACTAACGAGGAGCCTATTTCCTGAGACAATAACTTTGAGTGTTTGAGTCAATGAAGATGGATTCCCATAAATGGTGACTATCCTGTTGGTTGTGAGATACTCCATCCGTCCCATTCTTTTTGTCTACTATTTGACTTCTCATTGTCCCAAATTATTTGTCCAATTTTAGAAGACCAAGGAAGAAATCCTATTAAAATACTATTTTACCCTTCTCTCTTTCTTGAATTGATGTGACAAGTACAATTTGAATTGAAGGACATTGGTGGAAAATTTAATTTTCAAAGTATAATGATTGTGTCCCCTTAATAAGTTGAATTTCCCAAATTGGACAAATAAATCGGAACGGAAGGAGTATCTTGATAATATGTTGAGATCTTGTACTGATCATTTTACCCCTTTGAATCACAAATGGTGACTGTCCTGTTGGTTGTGAGTTATTTCTAAGCCCGTTCATGGATCATCTCCTTCAAAGGAAATTGTATATAACTTTATAAATTCTACGAACTTTAAGATTATTGTTGCAGCTACTGGTCTGTCAAACTTCAAAGAATTAACAATGGCATCGGGATGGATGGATGGAACCAATTAATTGATAACCGGAGTTCAGTACATAGTTCTTAGCTAGATTTAAGGTAATCTTTGCTCTTTAGCCAAGAACGTACTGCCTTTGCTACTTTCATTATGTAGCAGAATCTTGTTGAATGCTACCTTGTTGAAGAAGCAATGCATTTGGTTCTTCTGTCAACTGCAAATGTCAAGTAATTGTGGCATCCAGTTACATGGGTTTGACTTCGGTGCTGATTTGATGCGGTTTTTCTTTGTTTTTTTGTTTTGTTTTTTTTTGTTGTATTTTCTTTGTATTTTCATACCGATGGAATTCTGTTCCGTTGTATTTTGTTTTTATTATATATTTATAGATTGATCTTGTTTGTCAAAAAAAAGTTCCTTGGTAAACGACAGCATGACTTATTAAAATGAAAAATATGAACCTCTATTAATCTCATCTCGTCATCTTTGATTTTTAATTGCTAAGTATAATGATGTATTGACATTTATGGTACTTCCTCCATTCCATTTTAAATGTTCCTTCCGTAAAGTCGTGTCATGTTAACTTTTCAAAAAAAATGTAATCTTCATAATATTTTTTTGGTCTCTTTTGTACCGTTTTAAAGTACTCATTGAGATTTTTGGAACGATGCAAAACAAAATTAAAAATTAATTCCGAAAGTACTTTACTTTTTGAGGTAAAAGTTACACGGTCTCCCGTAGGAAGCATTTAAATTGGGACGGAGGGAGTAGAAAAATATTGTGATGACGTTATAGTTAAAAACAGATGTAATCATCACACCAAACTCTTTATAGGAGTACAATTATTTTTCCAAGCAGTTTGAAAGTGCGGCTAGTGTATAGCAGTAGCTAATTGGTGAGTAAAATAAATAAATGTAACTCGCTTCACTTCTTGTGAGGCCTACACCATGTTGTAAACCAAAAGGAAATCATATAGTAAGTACCAAGCATGAAACACGCTTCCATTAAAGACAAAGCAATCTTGTCAAAAAAAATATAGATAAAGTTGGTAAAATTTAAAGATGGTTACCACGGATTGGACCCTATTCTGCTAAGGTTCTTATTTTTTAAGTACTTATTTTTTGTTTTACAAGACAGGCCATTCTCTCACAATATATCACATTTAATTTAAAAAATAAGTCCTTATTGTCTTTAACAGAACGGGTTCCGTAAATTAAACTGTCCTAGAATGTGTTAATTGGGGTGAATCACATGGTCTGTTCATATCTTTGTTGATCAGCCGAAATGCGCAAGACCCAGCAGCCCGGACCTTTCGGCCATCTCCCTGATCATCAGCGATGCAACTTGGGTTCTTGCGTGATGGTGAACATTGTGCTTGGGTTTGGCTATAAATGGAACCTTGGTTCCTGATTGTTTCCAAAAAGTAACAATTGGCCTAGGAACAGCGAGTAGTGCAGTTCTAGGCCTGATGCGGGCGTGCCAGGGCAGGATTGCTGCCCAAATTCGTATCAAGGCTTGGAAGCCTTAATCTGACTTCTAACTGGACGAAAGTGCACGGCCTAAGGGTAGAGACTGTGAGGAGGTTCGTGGTTTGCCTTTGCGGGCTAAGGACTTAAAATTTCCTAATCGTGTGAAAAATGGAAAGAAAGGTAGAGCAAGGCCTAAAACAGAAATAAATGGACTTTATTAACGGTTTAACAAAGTCTGATTACAAGGAAATGAAATAAAATCTAGGCTTGGCTAGATTGAGTACAAACTATTCTAGAAAGTAAAGGTAATTGAACGATAAGCCGTGGGCTTAATTGTTTGGTCGGGGACCGAAAGATAAAAATAGTTAAAAGATAATTGAAATATAATTTGGATAAGCCATGGGCTTTGATGGTCATGGACCCCTGCCAAGGCCTTCAACTGTGGTATTTATAGGCAGAAGTTCCAGGCCTTGAGCTGCTTGAGCTGCTTCCACAGGCTTTTATGTATGGCTGCCAAGTGTCCTCCTGGTAAAGGCTTAGGCTTGAGCTGCTTCTACTTCCTCTAATGAGCGATTGCCACCTATCCAAGCCTTACTCCTCACTCTAAGAATTCAGCTAAGGCCTGAAAGGCCTGAAAAAGCTCTATTTTCCTGCATAAAAAACTTCTAAAAGGGCAAAAGGAATTGGCTGTGCAGAATCACGAAGGCCTTTTGAGCTGCTTGTAAGCTGCTTATGCAGGCTTGAGCTGCTTAGGATGACTCCATGCATGGCTGTCACGTGTCCCAAGCCTTGCTTCATGCTAAAGAATGGGGTCCTACCAGCTCAGATCTTGAGCTGCTTGTGAGCAGCTTACCCAAACCTGTCTAACAGGAACATTCTAGGCCTTTGAGCTGCTTGTGAGAAGCTTGGCCAGAACTTACCCAGCAGGAACATTCTAGGCCTTTGAGCTGCTTGTGAGTAGCTTAAGGCCTTTTTCCCTGCCAATTAACAGGCCATAGGTGACGTTTTCTTTAAGAAATAGGCCCATTACTTGGGCCTGAACTTGAGGAGCATCATAGGCCTATTCTCTTTGTAAGCAATGCGAGCCCAAGTTTGGAAAGAAAACTTGGGCTTTAACTGATTTAGGCCCACTTAGAAGGCCTTATTATTTTTAAGAACTGGCCTAGGCCTGGATAAAACATTCAGATCTGGTGGGTCAACCCAAGTCTTCGGCCAATCTTGGGCTTGGGCTTGTGATAACGAAATCTTAGGCATAATTTGGCCCAGGCCTTTGAAAACTCAACTCGATCAGGGGTGTTCAAACCGGCCCGATTTCGTGGATGACCAATCATGAGGCTTTTTAGCGCCTGAGACCTTCATTTAAGGCCTTCTTCTAACCACAAATTGATTTGCTGAATTTTGGCCAAAAATGGGTGTAAACAGTTCCATATCAGATAATCAAATTAAGGAGTGTAGCAATGTAAATCCAGAAAAAGTGGAATAATCAGTTTGTGGCCGACTCTGAACCTGATAATGCCGAAATTGCAGCCAAGGATACAATCCCATCCTTGGATGATGTTGGAGAAAATATTGCAGGGGATAATTTTCCTTGCTTAAGTTGGCGCAGTGGTAAAAAATCCCAGTTATAGAGGTAGTGGAATCTGATGGAGGCTTTTAGTACCTTTCAAAAGTAGGCTTTTTAAATGACAAGAAGTTGTGGGCCTCCAGCTAGTTGTGGATCTTAATTAATCCAATTGAGGAGGTTAAGGATACGGGGAAAGGAAAATGGAAGCAGAAGTCGGTAGAAAATATTTGGGCATTCCTAAGTCCATTAGTAAAGGTGGTAAAAAGAAGTAAAGTGGTGTTCTGTTTAGATTAGCTGTTGTCCCTGCTGCTTTACCAATTTCTTAGGCATCAACATGAATTATCTAAATGAGGCTCAAGCTATTTGGACCGTAAACAAAATCATGGGCCTTCATTATTCGGGTGATGAGAAGGATCTTATTCGTCGATTTGCAAGTATGGAAGCTAAAGATGAGGAAAGGGCTAAGGCGCTTGATTTTCAACATAATGATTGACTCTTAGGTGTCTCTCTTTGGGTGTTGTTTTGAATTTTTAGGCTTTGCTTTTGCTGTTTTTTCTTGGTTTTGATTTGCTTGGTTGGGTGTATCCCTTTTGGGTTTTGCTTTGGATCTTAGGTGTTAAGTGTCTCTTTAGGAGTGGTAGCTTAGTTGGTTTCTTGCCAACCTTGATTTGTTATTCTCTCCCTTTGGATCCACGTTGGCTTATGATTGTTGTAGTTGTTGTTTCCCCTTGTGGGTTTTCTCTTCTTCAGCTTGAAGCTGGTTTGAATCTTTTTAATTTTTGTAATCTGTGTTCAAATATTAATAAATTTTTTGCCTTTCAAAAAAAATGCCAAAAAAGTGTAGAGCATTGAGAGTACACCTTGTAAAGCTTTGTTCTTGGCTTATAGTGATTTGCCCGATTCCTCCGTGGAGTACCTGATTATTGGGAACCACGTAAAGTCTAGTTTTCTATGTGTGTTTGTATTGATCGGAAGCTAACTTACCATGCAATGATAGTAAATGTAATACACCTGTTCCATGTGCAATGTTCCTCCTTTTGATAAAGTGTGTGGGGCTCATAGGCTTGATTACTTTATTTTTTAATTTAATATTATATTTGTATACATTATTTGATTGGTAATCGATCATAGGATTATTATCACCTACTTGCAAGAATGAATCCAAGAATATAGCCTAGTGGGAGAACTTGTTAATCATAATGGCGAAAGTTCATTTTTTTCAAGTCAACCACAATAAGATCGTACAAAATTAAGGCATACATTACTAACTACAAAAGTTTATAACGCGTACTTTAAGTAAAATTAGGTAAAAATGAGCACAAAATCTCAAACAAAAATTTTAAAATATGTTCTAAATGAATATTGACAAGTTTTAGAATGATCAAGCTAATTTTGTTAATGACTTTTTTAAAAATATTTCTCCCAGACGGTTAAAAATAAATAGAATCAAGAAAGAATAGCTCCAAATTGAAAAACAGATTATAAAACAACAATTATAATGCACCATATGGTGAAATTCAGGTATAAAACTAATTAGATATGTGTTTTTTTGAGATATATACAAGTTTGTATGTTTATATATTAGCACACTTTTATAATTATGCTAATTTAAACAAAATAATTTTGAATGGGGCATATGCTCTGCGTGCCCCCTTTAGATACATCCCTGTCTACTTGTGATACTAGGTACATGAGCAGAGAAAGAGTATGACAAATGGGGTCATGTGACCACACTCACTTAATTAAAACTAGTACCATAATTTTTGAATTATTTTGTACACTTTTACACCCCAAGAATTAGAAAATTGCCCTGAAAGCCTCACTAAAAGTAGAATTTTTCCCTCTGCTAAATATATATAATGCAACCCTTTTTTTTTTGCTTATAGTATTTTTGTAGCTCAGCTCATTCGACCTGACTAACTGTAATTTCTAGCTCCGCCCTTGACTTGGTGTGGTCCTTAAAATAGGACTATTCCTAACAAGTATTAATGTGAGAGATCAACGTGGGATAATTGTAACCAATGAGACTTAGTCTCTCCGTGTATTTCTCCATAATATTAGCCACGTCGTTAATCCCTAACAAACTAACCTTCTTATCAGAGTAAAATTCCTCTATATATAAACAAGCAAAGCTCTTTTCCTTCCACAAGTCAGAAACACGAGAGAGCTTAATTTGTTATTCATATTATTGTTCTTTGTTAATTTTCACAACATATATAGCAAGTGCTCTATTATATATCTTCCTAATTCCCTGCATCATATGCGGATCATTTTTTCGTTATCAATGAAGATGGATTCTCATAAATGGTGACTATCATGTTGGTTGTGAGTTACTCCCTCCATCCCATTTTGTTAATTTGTCGACTTTTTAACTTTTCATTGTCCCAAATTGTTTGTCCAATTTTAGAAGACTAAGGAAGAAATCCTATAAAAAATATTATTTTACCCTTCTACGAACTTTTCTCACTTAGGAATAGACCTTTTAGTAGGAAAATTATTGTTGCAGCGAATTAACAATAGCATCGGGATGGATAGAACCAATTGATAACCGGAGTTCAGTAGTTCTTATCTAGATTTAAGGTAATCTTTGCTCTTTAGCCAAGAACGTACAACCTTTGTTACTTGCATTATGTACCAGAATTTTGTTGAAGAAGCAATGCATTTGGTTCTTCCATCAATTCTAAATGTCAAATAATTGTGGCATGCATCCAGTTCCAGGGTAAACGATAACATGACTTATTAAAATGACTAGAGAGTTTATGTCCAAAGTTAGTCTTCCTAGATTGTGTCGTGTTGTTGTGTAAACAAGTATAGTAAGACCTTGTAATCAACAAAACTACGTTTGTTTGTTGTGTTCAACTCTACAATCCTATCCTATATGCAAGAAATTTACAAACATATATATTGTTCTTGTGTTTTATTCCATTAACAGATAGAAGATGATATTAGGCCATCAGCACTGGTGGTTAATGTCTTGGCAAAGCTCTCCCATATCATTTCTGCATGGGAAATCATCCCTAGTCATGATAGTATTGATGCTGCTTACAAAGATCCTGAAGTTAGACAAGAGGTAATAAATATTTTCTTTCCAATCTCGATAGTTGGTGACTTATACAACTTCAAAAATAAGATATTGTCAGGGGGTTTGTGTTTAGTTTTCACATTTGTGTTGTTTTATGACCATTAACAGGTCTACGAAATTGAAGGAGTCAGATACAAAGAGGTTAGTCCTGTTCAATTCTTGTTTTTTTTCCGTCTTTCCAACAAATGTTGTTTCAATTTTTTCAGAGATTTTGATAAATTGTGAAATACACACTAATTTTTTCTGCCAATAATGAATAATATGCAGGATTTAGTAATGAATTCGAGAGGAATGAAGCTTTTCACGTGTAGATGGCTGCCTGCGAACCGTGAACCGAAAGCTTTGGTCTTTCTCTGCCATGGTTACGGCATGGAGTCCAACATCTCAATGAAAGGTCAATATATTTCTCTTATATCTCTTATCGATACTATTGAATGCCAAAACGGAGACAAAAAGAAACAGAAACAGAGCACCCTACGTCCAGGACCAAAAGGGACTGGAACAAGGCTAGCAAAGGCAGGATATGGAGTTTATGGAATGGATTATGAAGGGCATGGGAGATCATCTGGTCTTCCGGGATACATACCTAGCTTCGAAGATGTTGTTACAGACTGCTCCGACCACTACACAAGAATCTCCGGTCAGTTAGTTTCTGATATTTGAAGTTCCATCATGAGTTTTTTTTTTTTTTTGATCCGCCACCACGAGTTGTTTGGTAGCATAGAAAATGTAGCAGAAAACAGAGTTCTTCAAAATTCCAAGCAACAAAAAGAAATCGCACAATAAATCTGCCCACGATAATTAAAAATAGCATGCTGAGAGTAAATTAAATTGGCTGACTTGGTAAGATATCGTTTTGTCGGTTTATTTTGGTTTGAAATGAATATCCAAAAGGCAGTTTCTCTTTTATGTTTGTAGGAAAAAAAAACAGTTTTATGAGTTTTATATATGATTTTATCAGTTTTTATGGTATAACAATCATTGGGGAATTTGAAGTTTTTGGGGTGTTTCTAATTGTTGGATTTGGGAATTTTTGAACAGACAGAAAGGAAAACATGAAAAAATCGAGATTCTTGATGGGAGAATCAATGGGAGGAACAGTGGCGATTCTATTGCATTTGAAGAAGCCCAACTTTTGGGACGGTGCCATATTGGTTGCACCCATGTGCAAGGTGTCATGCTTGCCTGGTTAGCATCACACAAAAATAGAGAGATCCCAAATATTATCTTTTTTATGGGTTGTTAGTTTTTTTTTTGTTTTTTTTTAAAGAATCACTGTGCTGATTGATTGATTTTTTGTTTAGTCGTGCATAGATGAATAGGAAAAGCAAAATTGAGAATGATAAGTGATTAAGCAGTTTCGATTGCTTAAACTTGAAGAAAGTATAGACAATGTTGTATCAGTAAATACTAAATACTCTTTCTATGTTCTAAATCAACTGGAATATAGATGGAATTTCAACAATGCCGTCCACAGTTTCTTATTTTTTTGATAGGCAAAAATTTTATTCAGAAATCTTGACAAATGGTACATCAAGATGGGGAAAGGGGAATCCAACCGAGTGTTGGATGAAAAGATATATAAAAAAAAGAGAGGGGGAAATGACGGCCCAGGACGTGTTTTGATAATTAATACCAGTTAAGGACATTTTCTGTATTAACAAATATTCTTAGCATGTCCTTGATGATTTTTAATTATCAAAACACGTCCTGGGCCACACCCCACCTCCGCCACTCGAACCAATTTGCTGAAAAACACCAGCAACTACCTTACCAGTAGACGAGGACAAAGATTGGTGGTCTGAAACGGTGCAAACCTCGAAACAAAATGGGTTCATGAATGATGTAGATATGAAAAGAGGTTGTAGTATTGGTGGAGAATATTAAAAACAAAATGGGTTCATGAATGATGTACCAAAACCTCAAAGAGAGAGAGAGAGAACAACAAGAAAAACGAGTTTCAAGAAATAGTGAATGGTCTTATCAATACTCAAATGTACAACTCCAAAAATTTCAATAGCGCTAATATTCGTCACTGTAGGAATTGAGTTCAAGCTTTTTCCAGTCCCTTCTCATCAATGGACTCATGACGTATATGAAAGAGTACGGTTCGTTCAAGAAATTCATGGCATTCCCAAAATTCTAAAAAGAAAGTCATGAAGTTCCATTGATAACATGCTGGGTATCACAGAACCCATGGCCGCCAGAAATGCTAGCAGGATTCATGCATTCATTTAACTTTCCTTTGTCTGCAACAGACAGACCATAATCTACAGAGCATTATGCATCCATATTTTTTTCTAAACTTCATTAGAGAAAACCAAGGTTAAAACCAGTCAGGTAACCAAATACAGAGATCAACTGATTTACAATTCACTGTACCACAACATCACAATCAAAGAGTAAGAAGGGATTAGTAATGAGCAACAGCAGAGGAGAGTCCACATACACTTTGAAGCTCTCTCAATGCTTTTCTTTTCCTTTGTTGTCGATTGGATTCTTTAATTTTATGAAAATGACATTTCTTTGCCGATCAAAAAAAAGAAAACTTAAGACCAACTGATGTTAGCCGTGACAATAATCTGAGTTGTGCACAGTCAAAACATTGACGGAAAATTATAGACGACAAAATTGTAATTTTTCCCCCAAAAAAGGAGAAAATACGATGATAGAGGCTCTAAGTATCTCATTCAGCAAACCAGTTGCCTTTGCCCCTAATGACATGAAGAATTACTGAGGCCATGTGACCTGGATTCTGTTGTATCCTTATTCTGAATCAAAAAACAGACGACAAGAAAAACATAGATAATAAGTGAATTTTAATCTGCACAGTCACATTGAATCTATAGCTTAAAAAAGCCACAATAAGCTTTCGCAAGATCCTTTAAAAGAAGAGAAAAAAAATACGTAAGTCCAGTTTAGTATAGAACTAACCTTGACATTAGCTGCACAAAGTGCCTATCATCACATTTGACCCCCATAAGTTAGCATGTCTAGTGGTTACTCAACCAGTGTTCCCATGCATAGCGACAATTATAAACATGCTAAATGTTATTACGATGAAAGGGAAAACAGGAGGAAACAAAATAATAGACAAACAGAACATGGCTTCACCAACATTCAAAGAACTTAATCTCACCTTAATACGCTGTAATTTCGCAGACTCCGCTGACCATAATGGTATCACCCACTTAAAACAGATAACTGTGATATGGTTTTTACGGAATGGAGAGACTACTATCCGAAGATTTAAGCCAGAGATTATATACACTCTTCATATCCACGCACCTCTTTTTTCTTTTCTTGTTTGCTCTTCATCTCATGAAAAGGATCTATACAGGTGATAGACTTCAAATTAGAAAGGTGCCTAAAATCAGCAAAATCATATAAGAGATTGCTCCATAACTTTCTCATAGGAACACAAGTCACAAGGAAAAAGCCAACACAAGCTCCAACAGATAAAAAAAACGTGTCAGCGATCATGCGAATGGACAATGAGGTCCAAAAGTAAGGAGCAAAAAACTACAATAGTATCATAACTGAAGATATATACTGTAGCATTTCCATAACTGAAAATGTTGCCACAACAGTTCCATAGCATAAATGCAAAATGCAATTAAGTAAACAGATATCCATTGTTGTTCCAGGGAGAGAAAAAACCATAGCAACATTGTTGGAGGTAAAAATACACACCAACTGAAATAAAGAACAGCAATAGTTCTGACTTCCAAATTTCTAATTTGCCTTCAGGTTTCTTTGCTCAAACTTCAATCCAAAAACCGAAAAGTAGCAAAATTGTATACGAAGCTCAAAAAGGCTATGAAACATACACCAAAACTTTTGAGGGACAAAAATGTAAACGATAGGAAATTGCATAAATTGTAGCTTGTTTCGATGGCTTGAATTGAGTTTGCTGTCAAATTTTGAGCACAAATATAAACACCACTAGTACTAATTTTAAGGGGACCGACGAGTTCCATACCAACCATGAACCGACACATCACTCCAGGGTTCCAAATACCTGCGGGCTCCTTCCCTATGTTCATAATAATCGGTACAGTAATTTGGATCTTTCTTTATGATCGCATTATCATTCCCTCTACTTCAAAAATTAGAGGAAAGCCCTTTTCGGCTGGTGTAAAAATAAGAATGGGTCTTGAGTTATTTTGCTCTTTCCTGGCCATCCTAGTTGCAGCAATTGTGGAGCATTTATAGAAAGAGAAAAGCAATAGATATCAATGAGTATTTTTAATTTGTGAAAATAATACAATTTTTGCAAGAAAAAATCAAAAGCTTTTGAACAACTTACTAGATATCAACGAGTATTTTTAATTTGTGAAAAAAGTGAATTTTTTCGTGAAAAAATTGCATTATTTTTAACACTCCGTTTTGCGGACCGGACAAAGAATTTGAGATGGAGGGAGTAGTATTTTTGTAGCTTAACTCATTTGACCTGACTAACTGTAATTTCTGGCTCCGCCCTTGACTAGGTGTGGTCCTTAAAAGAGGGCCATCCCTAACAGGTATTAATATGAGAGATCAACGTGGGATAATTGTAACCAATGAGACTTAGTCTCTCCTTGTATTTCTCCATAATATTATTAGGCATGACGTTAATCCCTAACAAACTAACCTCCTTATCGGAGTAAAATTCCTCTATATAAACAAGCAAAGCTCTTTTCCTTCCCACAAGTCAGAAACACGAGAGAGCTTAATTTGTTATTCATATTATTGTTCTTACATATATAGCAAGTGCTCCTTTATATATCTTCTTAATTCCCTGCATCATACGCGGATCATTTTTTCGTTGTCAATGAAGATGGATTCTCATAAATGGTGACTATCATGTTGGTTGTGAGTTACTCCCTCCGTCCCATTTTGTTAATTAGTCGACTTTTTAACTTCTCATTGTCCCAAATTGTTTGTTTAGTTTTAGAAGACCAATGAAGAAATCCTATAAAAATACTATTTTACCCTTCTACGAACTTTTCTCACTTAGGAATAGTACTCCTTTTAGTTGGAAAATTATTGTTGCAGCGAATTAACAATGGCATCGGGATGGATGGAACCAATTGATAACCGGAGTTTAGTAGTTCTTATCTAGATTTAAGATAATCTTTGCTTTTTAGCCAAGAACGTACAACCTTTGTTACTTTCATTATGTACCAAAATTTTGTTGAAGAAGCAATGCATTTGGTTCTTCCGTCAACTCTAAATGTCAAATAATTGTGGCATGCATCCAGTTCCATGGGTATTAAAATGACTAGAGAGTTTGTGTCCAAAGTTAGTCTTCCTAGATTGTGTGGTGTTGTTGTGTAAACAAGTATAGTAAGACCTTGTAATCAACAAAACTACGTTTGTTTATTGTGTTCAACTCTACAATCCTATCCTATATGCAAGAAATTTACAAACATATATATTGTTCTTGTGTTTTATTTCATTAACAGCTAGAAGATGATATTAGGCCATCAGTACTGGTGGTTAATGCCTTGGCAAAGCTCTGCCGTATCATTTCTATATGGGAAATCATCCCTAGTCATGATAGTATTGATGCTGCTTACAAAGATCCTGAAGTTAGACAAGAGGTAATAAATATTTTCTTTCCAATCCTGAAGTTGGGCAACCTTCAAAAACAAGATATTGTTAGGGGGTTTGTGTTTAGTTTTCATATTTGTGTTGTTTTGTGTCTATTAACAGGCCTACGAAATTGAAGGAGTCAGATACAAAGAGGTTAGTCTTGTTCAATTTTTGTTTTTTTTTTTTCGTCTTTCCAACAAATGTTGTTCCAAGTTTTTCGAAGATTTTGATTAATTGCGAATTACACACTAATTTTTTCCTCAAATAATGAATAATATGCAGGGTCGTAATGAATTCGAGAGGAATGAAGCTTTTCTCGTGTAGATGGCTGCCTGCGAACCGTGAACCGAAAGCTTTGGTCTTTCTCTGCCATGGTTACAGCATGGAGTCCAGCATCTCAATGAAAGGTCAATATATTTCTCTTTCATCTTTAATCGTTACTATTGAATGCCAAAACGGAGACAAAAAGAAACAGAAACAAAAACAGAGCACCCTACGTCCAGGACGAAAAAGGACTGGAACAAGGCTAGCAAAGGCAGGATATGGAGTTTGGAGTTTATGGATTGGATTATGAAGGGCATGGGAGATCATCTGGTCTTCCGGGATACATACCTAGCTTCGAAGATGTTGTTACAGACTGCTCCGACCACTACACAAGAATCTCCGGTTAGTTAGTTTCTAATATTTGAAGTTCCATCATGAGGTTTTTTTTTGGATACGCCACCACGAGTTGTTTGGTAGCATAGAAAATGTAGCAGAAAACAGAGTTCTTCAAAATTCTAAGCAACAGAAAGAAATCGCACAATAAATCTGCCCACGATAATTAAAAATAGCATGCTGAGAGTAAATTTAATTGGCTGACTTGGTAAGATATTGTTTTGTCAGTTTATTTTGGTTTGAAATGAATATCCAAAAGGCAGTTTCTCTTACTTTTATGATTGTGGGAAAAAAAACACAGTTTTATGAGTTTTATATCTGATTTTATCAGTTGTTATGGTATAACAATCATTGGGGAATTTTAAGTTTTTGGGGCGTTTCTAATTGTTGAATTTGGGAATTTTTGAACAGATAGGAAGGAAAACGTTAAAAAATCAAGATTCTTGTTGGGAGAATCAATGGGAGTAACAGTGGCGATTCTATTGCATTTGAAGAAGCCCAACTTTTGGGATGGTGCCGTATTGGTTGCACCAATGTGTAAGGTGTGCTGCCTACCTGGTTAGCATCACACAAAAATAGAGAGATCCCAAATACTACTTTTTTGTGGATTGTTAGTTTTTTTTTTTTTTTTTAAGAATCACTGTGCTGATTGATTTGTAGTTTAGTCGTGCATAGATGAAACTAAAGTTAGTTTTTTTTTTTTTTTTAAGAATCACTGTGCTGATTGATTTGTAGTTTAGTCGTGCATAGATGAAACTAAAGACAATGTTATTGTGTCAATAAATACTCTTTCCATGGTTAAATCAACTGGATTATAGATGGAATTTCAATGATGCCATCCACATTTTCTTATTTTTTTGATAAATTTTACTTAGAAATCTTGACAAATGGTACATCAAGATGGTGAAGGGGAAGGGGAATCCAACCAAGTCTTTGGATGAAAAGATTAAATTAAAAAAAAAAACTGTTTGGATAAAGCCTAAACACTTCCAAACGGGCTCGGCTCCAAAAATATAACACTTAAAAGGCATGGCCCAAAAGACAGCCAGCCAACCCACACTAAGCCCTAACACAGAAAACAAACTCTGACCCTGCAAAACTGGTACCACACCACCACCACACCCCGTCTCCAGCACTCAAACCAATTTGCTGAAAAACACCGGCAATCACTTTACCAATAGACGACACGACAAAAATTGGTGGTCTGAAATGACGCAAACCCCGTGAGATGCCAGACTCCTTTGATGGCCGCCAAGATGCCGCCATTTCGAATCTCATAAACGACCACGAGCCCCCCCTTAGCGTTGCCGTCGGATTGAAAGTTGAGAGAGAGTCGTTGTGGGCTGTCTATCGAACGTAGTCAGGTAATCTTTATTTTATTCCTGTAGGACAAGTACAAGGTCCATTGAGGAATGCAGGTTGATGCAATGCCTCAAAAGCGCTGCACTTTTCAGTGCTGCGTCTCACCGTCCAAAAGTATTTTGGATGGTCTAGATTTTAGAATCTAGATCATTGATTGTCGAGACGAACAAACATGATCAAGCACTGCAACTTGCATCGCTCTAGGGGCGCTCTAGGGTCCCAAGGCTAGTATGTTAATTGGAAGTTGGAACTAGTTCTTTAACCGTGTAAAAACCTCTTGGTACTATGAGACTTCGGTCCTATCCAATCCCCAATATCCACATCATTTCGTACTAAAAAAAGGAGCCAATTTTTTCAGTCTGCCTCTTTGTATTCTTGTACTAACTCTTTTGAAACAATGTCTACTCCTTGGGTTTTTACCTTTCTACAATCGAAATTGAGATCCTTGTTAAAGATCATCACCAACTCTAATAGGATTTTCCGGATCTCTCCGGAAACCTCTAGACCATGCTAGTCTTCCGGAATAATGTGGAGTGTAATAGACCATCCTAGAAGCTTCCGGATTCTACTAGAAGTAGTCCAGAACCTTATAAATAAGGATGAGGTCATCTATAAGTCATGTGTTTATTTTTCTTTTGTTTATTTTCTTACGTGTATAACCTGTATCTTACTTAAGCCCATTGTTACATACTGGTATGGCATACTCATGATTTACTTCGCAAGAGATTGAAAACCTATATTACTCTTCTATTACGGACACATCAGAAATAAAGTGAGTCGTCATTATGTTATTTTGGGTTCTTTTGTTCTCAAATATTTACTTTTCCTTAAAAAAAAAATTACATTGCCTTCAAAACTGGCATGTGTGAAGGCCAAATCAACATACGGTTTGGCCTTTCAATTGGCAGCTAGATTGAAGCTGGTGTTGGCTTCAAAAGTGACTATTAGTTGCCAGGTGGGATTTGAAGACTCCCAATGGAATATGCTGTGGAACAAAAATGTTCCAACTCTTAAAGGCATCAGGGAGAGAGTTAATGGTTGGGTCAGGTATGATACATTTAGGAAGGCGCAAAGGCTAACAGAGATTCTGATGGCTACTAATTTGGATTGACTTTTGTCATAGTGAGAAAATAGCTCATTAGTTTTGGAATCAATTTCTTATCCTTGTAAAGTTCTAATTGTGGTAACTGATTCGCTACAGCAATCGACATGTTGTCACAAGACATCTATTTTCTCTAGATTAAAAACATTGGATTCATATAAAAAGTATACGACGAAGCCAGCCTTAGAAAAATGAAAAAAAACAAGCCGGCGCTTAACATGGTACTGACTACCACCGAGATAAATTGAAACACGGTATTGCGCAATATATTCCCTACCCCCAAGGAAAATTGAAACACGGTATTGTGCAAGTTTTAGAGTGCCAAACACATGCAAACATTATTCATTTTTTTGGGAAGAAGATTTTTTTAACTATTAAAGAGTGAAAAGGGAAACGATTTGCATAAATGCAAAATGCAATTACGTAGACAGAAATCCATTGTTGTTCAAGGGAGGGAAAAAAGTTGGAGGAAAAAATACACACCAACTGAAATAAAAAAACACCAATAGTTCAATGAATTCCGACTTCCCAATTTCTGATTTGCCTTCAGGTTTCTTTGCTCAAACCTCAATCCAAAAATCGAAAAGTAGCAAAATTATATACGAAGCTCAAAAAGGCTATGAAACGTACACCAAAACTTTTGAGGGACAAAAATGTAAGCGATAAGAAATTGCATAAATTGTAGCTTGTTTCGATTGCTTGAATTGAATCTGCTGTAAAATTTTGTGCACAAATAAAAACACCACTAATGCTAAGGGGACTGACGAGTTCCATACCGAGCATGAACCGACGGCCCACTCCGGGTCCCGTTTTCATTTGGAATTTGATGAAATAAGTTTGTTGCACACAATAGGGAAGTATATATGGTGAGATGTGAAAACTTACTTATATATTGCAACATTCACGTTAATTTATGATGGCACCTTCCAATTTCTCCATGCTCATCCATGAACAGACACATCACTCGAGGGTTCCAAATACCCGCAGGCTCCTTCCCTGTGTTCATAATAATCGGTACAGGAATTTGAATCTTTCTTTATGATGGCATTGTCATTCCCTCTGCTTCAAAAATTAGAGGAAATCCCTTTTCGGTTGGTGTAAAAATAAGAATGGGTAATTTTGCTCTTTCTGGCCATGCTAGTTGCAGCAATTGTGGAGCATTATAGAAAGAGAGAAGCAATAGAAAGTGTCTATTACGATAACCCTAGCGGAGTTGTTCATATGTCGGCTATGATCCTTATACCACAACATTTATTGAGTGGTGTCGCGGAAGCCCTGAACGTGATTGCCTCGAATGAGTTTTTCTACTCGGAGTTGCCACATTGGATATGGACAACACAAAAATCATCACTCTCAAGTCTACTTTTCCATTAACTGACAGCAGTGAACTTTATTAGCCCCTTGTTTTCCACACAAATCTATGAACAAAGGGTAAGAATAGCTTTTCTCAGTAGCAAAAGACACACTCAAAAGGATCAAGCTTTCCTTCCAATTCAAAAAGAGAAACAGACTGCCCATAAAATCGTAGGGCAGAATTTGCATAGACTGACATAACAATGCTAGTTTTAATGAAAACCTGAGCATGCGTTTTCCTTGATTGATAACATATCTCACTTTTGTATTTATTTATGCAATGAAAGATAGCACCGACTTCACCTTCATTGAAACAAGGTACATATATGGTTGAGTTTCTTTGCTAGCCTGCTTCAAGAAATGGAAATTCCTAACTCAGACTCATGATTTCCGGCTGCGAAAGTCAGTAGTGCTCAAGTTGAAGTCCAGTTGGTCAAATGGGATTCGTATGGCTTCACGGAGGTAGGCTCTTTGGCATACATATTGCGGATACAAGAGGTACACGTGGGTTGTGAGAAGGGACCGTGAGAGATGAAGTTCTGACGTCGACAGGAACATGACAACAGAAGAAGCTTTAAACAAGCACAACCATTTCTGCAAAGACTTCCAATCCTCCAGTCCAATGCAGTGTAACATAGAGCATCCACTCTCTGCCAAGGGAAAGCTTCTGAGGAGAGGTTTGGAATGTCCAAAAGCTCTTCGATCCACCGTAAATAGTAGTCCTTATTGTCTTATTGAGGGGGTTTCCGAGGAAATTTCAGAAACTTGCGGCCACTAATTCCAGGCTCCATGTTCCTCTGTTCTCTCCTGCTACTGCAACACATTTTTCTAAACTATTACTATCTAATTCCCAACTTCTAATGTTTCTACGTTCTCTCCTTCTCCTCTGGCATGGATTCAAAGGGCCCAAAGCATGTCATACTTGAGCATGAACTCGGCAAAAGCTAGATATGCATACATACATCTGCGAGTTTTGACAGCATTTTTACGTTAGCTCCAAATATTTGTAGCAACAATGACTTCAAAACATGATAATATACGAGCAAATATTTCAACGTTGGCCTATGTACATAAGCACACAATACAATACATGGAAACATACAAATCCGTGAAATGACTGTAATTTCATGATAGCTTGACATAAGTCTCCCATCCCACTAGTTTGACAGGCCGCAAAGAATTACTCATGGCCGCAAAGAATTGCTCTTAGCCGCAAAGAATTCGCAGCCAAGAGTAATTATTTGCGGCCAAGAGCAATTATTTGAGGCCACAAGTAATTCTTTGAGGCAGGTGTAATTCTTAGGATCTAACACGTCTGGGAAAATGCCTGGGAGTGTGGAATGGATTCTGAAAGCAAGGAACTTTGTCATGAGTGATTCTCATTCTTGTATGTGTTTGTTGTTTGGTTGTTTTTTTCCCCTTTCTGTTTTGGGGTATGATCAGCAGCTTGAATTCATTTGAGCTGGTTCCTTTGTACAAAACGGTGACAAATTAGGGGGTTGGCATCCACTAACACAAAGCCAACGCTTTATGTTGACTGTGGTTGTTGGGTTTTTGCCTATGTGGTGTTAATGCGTTGAAAGAAAAATGGAAAAGTGGTTGGTTTGTGGTGTCTTTATTGGCTCCTTGAGATTGGCAAATGCCGGCTGTGCTTGTTCCATTTTCAAAGAGCATTTGCTTCTTTGCTCCAGAAGGATCTCGGCCATTGAAGAGGTTTTTTCATGGGTTGGGTTCTTATGCAGCAGCGGTGGTGGCGCCTAGCAACTGCAACTTGGTGGGACGAAGGGACGTTGAGCTTTAGCTACCAGTGGGAATGCTCCATCTTCCTCCAGCCACATCCACTAGCGGACCGGTGGGATCTCCATCAACGCGGCTGTCATTTTTGGCGTGATCTTTATTTTTTGTTGTTTTTCTCTGTTTTAATTTGTTCGGATCTTTTGGATCATTTGTTGTATTTCCTGTTGTTGTTGTTAAGTTTCATTTTAATATAAATGGAATGATCTTATTCGTCAAAAAGGTATTTAACAGGTGTTTGGCCGTGAAGTCTGGTGTGGGAAATAAAGACACAAGTAAAAATATAGTGGGTGTGTTTGGTAGAGAGAAACTCGTGTGAGAATATTGTATGAGTTTGAGGGAGATAAAATACTAGTGAGTTTGAGAGATTGGGTTGGGCTAATTTTTTAATCTCATTGTACTCATACCATATTAGTGGAAATTATTGCGCCTCCGTTACGGGTGGGATCGGAAAATTCCCAACAGTAATGGGATTGAAGAGTGCAATTTTGTTCACCCTCCTTAAAAGAGGGTGAACATTACCCTCCTTTTTATTGGTTGAAATTGTGTGGACCCCACCACAAAGTGATGTATTGCATGGTAAGCATGACATCATTTTGTAATAGGGTTTACATCACTTCAACCAATAAGAATGAGAGTAATGTTCACCCTCTTAAGTGGAGAGTGAACAAAACTCAACTCTGGGATTGAACCATCAGCTATTTGATCCGTTCTCTTCCGCATTGGATCTTTGTTAGTTAAGGGCGGAATTGATCCTACAAGCAAAAGTCGAGGTATAGATTAACGGAGCTAGATTCTTTTCGGTCCATCTTCAGAATATTACGTACATTTTCACTGACCACCCTTTCTAACATATGTGTCGATCCCACATATTTAATTGTGAGATGACCCTCACACGTATATATGAGAAAGGATCATAGTCCGTAAAAGATTATTCCTAGACTTATTGTTTTTTTATGGACTGTTCATTCATTTTTACCTTGATTATCGGAATGTTCAGTTTTACTGTACAATAGTACATTATTTGTTGCTAATCATAAGACTCGATTACATTCAAGATAGTCGAACAGAGAGAAGGAGAAATGCCGTTAGAGATTATTACGGGTTTGTTGAAATCACTTGGCTAGACTTGGTCTACTTGCCAAAAAAAAAAGACTTGGTCTACTTGATTTACTCCAAAATACTAGTAGGCATATTTTTCTCCCTTCAAGCTACACACACAACCAATATCTAACCGTCCATTGCTGTAATAAATGGCCAGGATTTGCTTAAACTCTTCTCCGGAAAAGTTAAACTTTTTCCCGTAAGAGTTTTTTTAAAATCTAGACCGTCCAAATACATCTGGACGGTCAAAATTAGAATTACGCGCACAACCAACACAACGGTTGTGCGCGTAGCATTTTTGCCACTCATACTTAACCTCCTATTTCTTCTCCAATATATTAGCACTAGTCTGTTGCCTGTATTGCCTATAAATCTAATTCCTATTACTCGGCTAATACACACCCAATCAGCAGAACTCTCACACCTCTCATAATTCTTTTACTGGTTTACACCATAAGTACCTAATGTTCTTCTCCTTTGATCAGAGAACAATTTCCACTATAGTTTCAAATTCATTTTCATTTATTCAACATAATTGAGGTCGAATTTCATTAATTATTTGAGTGTCGGAAAACTACATAGTAACTACATAGTTCGTGAGTTCAATTCGCTCCATAGAAGAGCACTTGAAGGTCGGAAGGAGTATCATTCTACCCAGTGCAGGAGGGGGTATATCGTTCGGGTGCTATCACATGCCTCGACCACCCACAGGGTATTCTATTCCTTTATCTATCTATATTTTTTTTTGTCTGTGTGTGAATTTGTTGATGAGTATTTGTTTAGAATTATTATTCTACCAAGAAATTCATATTTCATATATTTTCTCCAACAATCCAAGGAACGATATTTAGGATTTTCTGTCAGAGTAATTTCTCGCATGGGTGTCGTCGTGATTACTGCGTTTGTATACTAGAAAATGTAGAAGAAAGAGAAAAGAGCATATATATGCTGTCACAGGAACTTCAACCCTAAAAGATGAAAATTTTATGTGCTCGTAATTCTATTAACTTGCCTAGCCTTTACAAGGAATCCTTTAGGCATGCATCAGATAGGCGCACTTGATGTGATGTAGTAGTATTTTGATTGGTCATCATGGTTTTAAAGATGAATCATAATTTCAAGGCTGGATGAAATTGCATTTAGAGTTTATAATAAATACAAATAAATTGGGTTATGTGCCCACTCTGGATATCATCAGGCATGGCAAGTTCATCTAATAGATCTTTAACTTAATTTGCTATGCATCATGGAATTGGGATAATCATTCTCTTGTTTTGATGGTTTTTATATACTGTTGTAGTTGCATAAACATTGGTATGCCGTATGTCATTGTCGATTTTACAAGGAAACGAATTCTTGTATACATTTGTGCGCTGTGTATTTATGTGTGATTCAGGGGTAAAATTTGTATCTCCCTGAGTTAGCCGTAAACCTTGAAGTTAGCATAGAAAAACCCATAAGGTTGAATTTCAACAAATGGTAGGAAGAGAAACCAAAATAGGACTCCAATTTATGCTGAAAATTCCAAGAGCATCTATATATAGTGATGATTTTTAGTACGTAAAGTAAAAGATAATAACAATAAATAATCTGCAGCATTAGATGTCGTCAATTTCATTGTTGTGATTTTTTATTTTTTTTTTATCCGCATTTTTGTGATTATTTGATCACAGAATTTCTAATGGCTCCTTAACTATTAAAAGATTGGGATGTCACGGACATCCCGTACTATAGACACCATAAGAGCTCAAGCATTTAGCTTAGTCTTTTAGCTCTAATGGTGGATGCAAATTAAGAAGAAAAAAAAACTTACGGTGGTATCTTTCTGTGTGCATTATATCGATCTAAGGTATCAATTTATCCTATATTTGCACCTCATGGTTAATGCGAAATTGTGGGGATGCATTTGAGCGCTCTATATGAGCTCTAGGTGGATAAAGTACACATGATAATGAGCGTAAGACTTGAAATACATGTTAGGCTATTTGTTAGTTTATCATGTGAACGAGTTCCTATAATTTGATCAGTATGTGTACAGTCTTGAGGTATTGTGGGTGAAAAAACTAGGGCCTCAGCAGTTTTTCTGCCGGAAGCCTTCACACTCTTTAGTATGGAGAATAGAAGAAGCATGAGTATTAAGGGCGAGAGCAGCTGAATCATCGTGGACATCCTGTTTCACCAGGACAGAACCATGTTCTTGACGTATAGCACTTTCCATTGTTGCATTAACTACGTAAAACCACTCAACAACTCTCTCTCTCTCTCACTCTCTCTCATTCATTTTGACATCTGGAAAGCAAAATCCTTTATGGGTGTTCTCAGAATGAGAGAGAGAGAGAGATGGAGTTGCTGAGCGGATTTACTCTGTTAATGCAACAATGGAAAACACTATACATGAAGAACATGATTCTATCCTAGCGAAATACGACGTTCACGCTGATTCACCTGTTCTCGCCCTTAATACTCATGATTTTTCTATTATTCATACTAAAGGATATGAATGTTTCAGCCTCTTAGCCCCTCATTTTTTCACCCACAATACCTCCACGTGAGGAAAATTTCTTCATTCAACAACCCTGCTTTGACTTTGCTTGGAGCAGCGATTCAAGCGCCCCAATGGCATCCATCGTCAACCGGATCATGGCCAACAATCCGGGACGTTCTATTCCTTCTAACAAGGCGTTGAGTCACAAAATTTCCCATTTTGTTTCCATTGTCTTTTATTTTTTGTCTCCTTCACCCCTTAAGTTATTTTTGGGGGGTGTTTGCTCATCATCTCTCTTCTTCTTCTTTTATTGGGTGTTTCCGAAACAAAATTTATATTTTCTATATTCCAAAACGCCTTTTGGTCATTTTGTAAAAAACTAGTAGTGGTAATATCTTTTAGAAATTTATTTCCAATAAAATAATTTGGCAAATAAGCTTTCTGTGTCCTCTACAAATTGAAAATACAAAATATTCCAGAAAACAACAATGATTGAGAGGGTACTAAAGTGGTATATATATTCGACCGATGAAGTTGAAATAATCTTTCAGAGCATTGCAGAAATCTTTTTGCTTGCTGTTGCACTGTTCAGATTCGTGTTCCAGATTAGTTCTGTAGTCGTTGAGAAGGAACACAAACTCTGTCCGGTTTTGCTTTCGTTCTAATGTTCGTTTCTTAAGGGCCTGTTTGATCAGCAAAAGAATCGCAGAAAGTGATAGAAATGTAGAAAGTGCAGGAAAGAAGTCTTTTTTCCTCTTTTTTTACTAGGAAGAAAATGATATAAAGTGTAAGAAACTCAAAAATCCCTGTAACTTACTGGAACTTTAAAAGTCGTCTATCTGTTTCGTGCAAAAAACCACGAGGAATTGAATGTTATATGTTCTCATGGAAATATTGAGTAGATTTATGTGTAAGTTTAATGAAGATACATTCATGTACTTTCTCATGGCCTTAGTGGTGTACAAAGTAAAACAAATTTATTTTTTTTCAGAACTTTCCTGTAAGCATTTTATATTAGACTACTAGTCAAATGCAAGCAAGAAAATCAATTTTTTTTTCTTGTCCCATTGCATCACTTTCTGTGATCTTTCTCTTCAAAGTCAAACAGACCCCAAGATAAGTAACCTTCGTATCTTTCTTCACTAACCATGTTTTGATTCACAGGCAACGACTGTGATGGGACTTTCTACTGGTTGTCATGGCTTTACCTGGGAGGCAACCTTTCCGCTCTTTTCATCTCTTGTCATAGTTCCCTGTGGAGTGGTATTCCGTTTTTCTTCTGCAACAACTTTGCGATTGTGTTTCTCACGTTCTTTCTGTTCCAACTCACTATGGTAAATCCCCTCCTCCATACTTAGGACTAGAGGCCCTAGACAATGGTTTTCATTTTCGTATGCTGATTGTTCTTTCCTGACACTAGACAGGTTTTGCCTTCACGGTGTCAACCCCAGTTGGAACGTCATCATCGGCCAATAATATGGGTTTCTTTACATTTTTGCTTGCCATCGGGGCTCAGGCAAGTTTTCTTACTTTGGATTTCTCCTTTTGGGTAAAGTTGCAATACAAAGGGCACGAGATTCCCCCTTAGAAATATTTTGAAGATAGTTTTATCATTTTATGTTTCAGTCTGGCTATAGCAAGCTGTAGTGTGATTTTAACAAATCTTGATTTTGCATTGCAGCTAGCCAACTCTTTTGTCGTTCGTCTCCAGACATATACAAATCCATGTGGTTATGCTTCCTGCCGAATTTTTTTCTCAAGCCATGGAGCAACTTGCCGTTGCAACTTGCAACTGCAAATGGTGCGATGAGCTGGAGCCCAGAGCAAACGTTCTGAGTGTCGCGGGCATTGCGAGATGGCAATGGTATATATATTTGCCTTTCTGGTAGCCTGAAACTTAATAAGCACATGATGTGGTCCAAACCTTCTACTCAAAAGCAACAAAAACTCCCCTGCAGGGGCTTTTATTATTGAAATTTACGTAAGCAGTAGTATACATGGATTATGTCACAGAGCGACACTTCAGAGGAATTTCGTGTAATTGTATGTGTGTACCGATTTAGTCTTATCACAAAATACCATCGATATCGATCTCTTAGTACTTTTCTCTCCAATAAATTTCAATTGCAACACCGTTAACCCCCCCTTTTCCATGTCTTGGACAGGTCAAAATTTTCCAATCCGTACATAGCAACATTCTTCCTTTGGGTTTACCATGGCAATATATTTGGACAACATAATGCCAAACTCATCTGGCGTGCGAAAGTCAATCTTTTACATTTTGAACCCAGGGTACTGGACAGGGAATGATGGAAACATGGTCGAAGGTAATTGAAAACTTGAATTTGAATAACTACGGTGTCATATATATTCATTAAGGTTATTTTTTGGCTTTTCATGACTGGTTTTATTTTTCTTCGTAAGAAGGTGGCAAGCTTGCTTTTGTTCAGCTCTTCTAGACCAATCGCTTCCGTGTTTAACACTTCCATTCCTTTCTTGCGTTCAGTCCCTCAAGTAGAACGCAAAATACCAGATGATGAGGATGAGGATGTCTTCGAAGAGGAAATCACAGTCAAACGGCAACTGAGAGAAGGTACCGGTTTAGTTGATTTGACTGTCGCAATTCAAATACGTGGTCTCGCAAAGACATTTCCTAGGAAGAGCAGGAAGTCGCATTTGTTAAGGTAAATAAGTTTCTTTTAGTTTCAACCATGAGTGCCTAGCATTACTAAATTCAAAATTAATACAAGAACTCGATTTCAAGATATTCTATTATATGATTTATGACATTCTCTTTTATTATAGTATGAATTATGTATTTTAATTTGATGTGGAAACGCAACAATGATTTTAGTTTCTTTATAAGATTGGCCCTTGAACTTGACCAGCGTGATCCAAGAATGTAATAGTTTTCTATCATTCTTGTATTGATTGGGGTGCCTCAAATGATAAATCTATTCCTTAACCACTTTGGCAATAAATAACAAATAAAAGTCTAACTAAATATAAAATTTGAGGTCAACCGTTTCATCATAAATGATACATAACATTTTTGTCTTTAGTATTTGGATAAGGCTGATGGGAAAGGGGAAATTCACTATTCCTATATCGAAAATGATATAGGTACCGATAGCTTTGTAGAGAAAACGTACTGACCGGCTGCGCCGGGCCGTCTCCAGCCATCGAACGGCCGATCCGAGCCGTCCAAAAATTCTTAAAAAAAAACTGAGGGGCCCCTACGCGGGAATCAACGGCATCCGATGTGTGTAGTGTGCTTGATCTAAACACCATATTTTTCGTGTAGCACCCTACACATATCGGATGCCGTTGATTCCTGCATGGAGCCCCCTCGGTTTATTTTTTTAGAATTTTTGGACTGTTCGGATCGGCCATCCAGTGGTCGAAGATGGCCCGACGCGGTTGGTCGGTACGTTTTTCCTACAAAGCTATCGGTATTGATAGCAGTACTCATTCCTATATAAGCATTGTATGTTATACCTTTAATTTCCAGAGTGATAACTAGTTACGACATGACCATGTTATATTCTCATAATTGTGTTTGATTGTTATTGGTATAACATGATGCATGATATTTGAGATAACTAATCGTATGACACGGAAACCATTATCTTCAAGGTTTATGGTTGAATGTTCCCAACGATTAACTATCCTACCTTCTTGGACCTAATGGAGCTGGAAAAACTACTACAATAAATTATTTGACTGGCTCCTAGTGACAGGTAGAGATTGTAGTAGTTTAAGTTCATTTTTTTTTCCTTAAGTTCTTCAAGTTGAAATATATTAGAAATAACATCTTGAAACCCAATTATTGATCGTAAAGTATCTTAATTGTTAACGGCTCAAATTTATAGACAATTTGTCACAAGCTCTGTGAGAATATCAAATATTCGAAAATTCATAGGAGTATATCCCTTGGTGATTCTTTTTGTTTTGGTTTAGACATATTTTACATATCATGTAATTTTGTCCTATTCAAAGTGTTGAATTTATGAGTCCAACTACTCTATTTACATGGGTGTGAAGCTAAAGGGCTAATACACACTCTGATGTGTTTCCTGATTGATTTGTTCCATTTTCATAGTTTGATATCCTCTAGGATGCATTGTCCAGTGAAGAGCACCTTCGTCTTTTTGCAAGTATCAAAGGCATACCTGCTACTTCAATTGAATTAGTGTGTGTCATTACCAAGGTTGGTGTATCAGCCAATGATGTATACACAATGTTGAAATAACCCACTTTAATTTATCAAATGTTACCAGAGATGAATGGTTTGCTCATTTAAAGATTGCACAAAAGTCAATATTCCAAGTTAGACTTACTTATGCTACCACAACTAGAGTTTGTGGCTACATAGGAGGAATGAAGCGTCATTTAGTGTTGCGATAGCCATTATTAGTGACCCAAAGTTGGTCATTTTGGACAGATCAGTACACACATTCTAAAGATATTTGTTGTTCTTTAATATTCATTTACTTAATCTGGATATGGAGAAAGTTTAACTTTATCATTGTGCAGACAATAGGTATGGATCCAATCACTGGTAGGCATGTGTGGGACATCATTAAGGATGCAAAGAAAGGTCAAGCTATTATCCTGACAACACATTCCATGAAAGAAATTTATATTTTAAGTGACTGAATTGGAATCATGGCAAAGGGCACACTCCGCTGCATTGGAACTTCGATCCACTTGAAGTCAAAGTTTGTTGAGATATACATGCTCCAAGAAGTTTTTCAAAGCCTCATGGCTTGATTTGGCAACAGTAGTAGTGGTCTCCGTGAAGCTCACATTAATAACTACACCTCACCCAAACTTTGACTTCAAGTGGATTGAAGTTCCAATGCGCGCAACGGAGTGTGCCCTTTGGCATGATTTCAATTCGTTCACTTAAAATATCAGCTAACTTCTTTCATTGAATGTGTGGTTAGTATAATTGCTCGCCCAATCTTTGCATTCTCAATGTATTCCCACACATGCCTCTGGGTTTTTGGATCCATATCAGTTGTTTGCACAATGTTAAAGTTGAACTTTCTCCATATCCAGATTAAGTAAATGAATATGAAGGAACAACAAATATCTTTAGAATGTGCATACTGGTTTATCCAAAATGACCAACTTTGGGTCACCAATGAGGGCTATCGCAACACTAAGTGACGCTCCATTCCTCCAATGTAGGCTATATGTAGCCACAAACTTTGGATGTGGCAGCATAAGTAAGTCTAATTTGGTGTATCGACTTTTGTGCAATCTCTAAATGAGCAAAAACCATTCATCTCAGGGAACATTAGATAAATTGAAGTGAGTTATTTCTTCAACATTGTGTATACAGCATTGACTGACACACCAAGGTTGGTACTGGCGCATATCGATTCAATTGAAGCAGCAGGTATGCCTTTGATACTAGCAAAAAGATGAAGGTGCTCTTCACCAGACAATGCATCCTAGAGGATATCAAACTATGAAAAATGGAATAAGGAAACATATCAGAGAGTATATTAACCATTTAGCTTCACACCTATGTAAGTAGTGTTGCTGCACTCATAAATTCAATACTCGAATAGGACATAATTATATGACATGTAAAATATGGCTAAACTAAGAGGCAAAGAATTACCTAGGGACAAATTCCTATAAGTTTTCGGATATTTGACATTCCCACAGAACTTCTGACATATTGTCCATAAATTAGAGCTGTTAACAAATAAGATACTTTACGATCAATAGTTGGGTTCTAAGATGTGACATTCAATATATTTCAACTTGAAGGACATAAAACAAAATTAAACTACTACCATCTCCACCCATCACTAAGAGCTAGTCAAACAACTTATTGTAGTAGTTTTTCCAGCTCCATTAGGTCCAAGAAGGAAGAATAGTTGATCCTTGGGAATGTTCACCCATAAACCCTAAAGATAATGGTTTCTGTGTTATACGATTAGTTATCTCAAGCATCATGCGTACCCTGAAGATAATGGTTTCTCTGTTATACGATTAGTTATCTCAAGCACCATGAGTCATGTTATACTAATATCAATGAAACACGATTATGACAATATAACATGGTCATGTCATATCGTGACTAGTTATCACTTTGGAAATTAAAGCTATAACATACAATATGTATATATGAACAGTGAATTTCCCCTTTCTCAGCAACCTTATCCAAACACTAAAGACAAAATGTTATGTATCATCTATGGTGAAACGACTGATCTCAAATTTCATATTTAGTCTGACTTCTATTTGTTATTTATTGCCAAAGGGGTTAAGGAATAGATTTATCATTTGAGGCATTCCAATCAACACAAGAATGAGATGGAATTATTAAGTGCTTGAGGTGTTTCACTCATTCACACTGGTCAAGTACAAGGGCCAATCTAATATAAATACACTAAAATCATTTTTACGTTTTCACACCAAATTAAAATACATAATTCATACTATAATAGAATAGAATGTCATGAATCATAATACAATTTTTTGAAATTGAGTTCTTGTGTTCATTTTGAATTTAGCAATGCTAGGCACTGATGGTTGAAATTAATAGAAACTTTATTTACCTTAACAAGCAAACCAACTAGGGCTCTCAGTTGGCCAGGACTCTCTCATTAGGAGGTCAGGAGTTTGAGTATTTCCATCTGCGTGCGGGTGTTCTTTTTTTGGAAGACTTTTCTTTGTTTGTTTGTTTCTATCCTATAATGAGTTTATTTCTTGAATTGGTTGAGTTGTTGGACTTGGTTGCCTCGTAGATTCTCACAATTGATTTAGTGTCTCAGGTTTGTATTCTATATTTCATATTTAATGTAAAATGATCTTTTCTATCGAGTGGAAAAAAAAAATGGAAATGCGACTTTTTGCTCTTCCCAGACCAAATAGTCCGAAAACTTCATGAAAACTCGAGTCCATTCCATTTTATAAAGCGGAGAGAATCCAGTTCCATCCGTAAACGACAGCGGCCCTGTTTGATAAGTCTCTTGAGGCTTGGGATGGGAGTAGTAATGATGTGGGGCCTCTAATATGTTGTTTGATTGCACATTTGAGCATCGGACTAGCAAGCCCAATGGGATTATCAGTCCAGCCTAAGGGGGGATTGAGAAACCAGGTATTGGTAATCTCATCCATCTCATCCCAAGCCATCCTTGTAAGATTACCTAATTACCCATAGTTTCTTCTGCTAATGCCAATATTTTCCTTGACTTTATGTGCGACTATCATACCCAGCTACACTTTAATGAAGAAAGCCTTGACAATTTCTGGGTTTTTTTTTGGTCCAACGGAAGATAAGGAATTTCAGGGTTTGTTTTGGAAGGTGAAGTGCATAACATTTATGAGTTTTATTTTTTTGGTTGATTCTGGAGTAGTATTTTTTGTGTCTGCTTTTTATGACAACAATTCCAAGGTTATGTTTTAATAAGGAATTTTACTTTTTGTTTCACATAATGTATATTAAAGTAAAGAAAAAAATTCAGAAGGTTAATGGTTTTTTTATATTACCTTGATCGAGGGTAAAAGAGGAACTTGTCATCGTAATCCCATCCAATACGGTTCTAAACAAACATGGTATTACTAATTCCATCCTCCAATCCCATATAAAACAAACATGAAACTTATCAATCTCATCTCATTACCAATCTCTTCTTATTATCAATTTTAATCATAATCACATCTTCTTACGAATCTCACTCATCTATCACAGTTATCAAACGAGGCATGAAATGTGGAAATGTATAGATACATGAGCCTTATTAATCTCAGCTCGTCATCTTTGATTTTTAATTGCAAAGTATAATGACGTGTTCTATACACGTGTCCATAACAAATTTTTAGTTGCAACCGATGGTTCGAATGAATCAATACAACGAATGAATCAATACAACGTAGATCACATTTATTTTGAAGCAAATGTACTATGCACACTAAATGGGACCTATTTTTTGCATAATAAATATGTTTCGATTAGTCATTGACCGGTATCAACAAAACTTGAACTTTGTTTTATTTGAAGTACTTAATGAGCTCCCCAAATGAACTATTATGATCATTGTTGTAAGTCCGGAAACGCACTGCAATCAAATTGGACCGGACTGGATGGGACTTATCAGGAGGACAGACCCGAGTTCCCTTTTAAACGCATCAATTGCCAAAATCCTTGCCATTTTTGCTCTGCATAGTGCATAAAATCAATGGCCACGAAATCTGAACCATCTTCTTCTTACAAGAAATTCGAGATCAGAACGCGAAACCCAAATCCCAAAACCTCGATTCTGTTAGTCATCGATGCCCAGAACTACTTCTCTTCGATGGTGAACCCCATCATCCCATCCATCAACACCACCATCGACCTCTGCCGACGGGCCTCCATCCCCATAATCTTCACGCGCCACCGCCACAAGTTTCCCGCCGACCACGGCATGCTGGGCGAGTGGTGGAACGGCGACCTCGTCATCGACGGCACACCGGAGGCGGAGCTGATGCCGGAACTTGATCGGAGACCCAACGACGCGGTGGTGGAGAAGAGCACGTACGGCGCGTTCACGGGCACGCGCCTGGAGGAGCGGCTGAGGGAGTTAGGTGTGGAGGAGGTGATCGTGACGGGGGTGATGACTAATCTGTGTTGCGAGACGACGGCGCGTGAGGCTTTCGTGAGGGGGTTTCGGGTGTTCTTCTCGACGGATGCAACGGCGACGTCGGAGGTGGAGTTGCATGAGGCTAGCTTGAAGAATTTGGCTTATGGGTTTGCTTACTTGGTTGATTGTCAAAGGATTGGAGATGCTTTTTCTTTGTAATCTGGGTTTGATTTGGAAGCTTGTAAAATCTATCGTGTGCAAGGCTTGGAGAAATGAAAGGATTTAGATTCTCTCATAAAAGCAATCCCACTTTGATTGTCCATCTCGATAATTAATTGATCATGTTCAATTGTTTATGAAAAATTCTTATCAATCCGGTAAGAATATATCAATTAATCTGCGCTCTCAGATACATAAGATTAAGATTACACGAATTGAGCAGTCTAAAACACGGTATTGAAGCCCATTTCTTGAAGAAAATGATGGAAGGTTGTGGCAGTAAAGGTATCTTTGTTAATCTAATGCTCTTTAACTTTTAGTAATTGGAATTATGATCAGCCTGATTTATGCATATGTCGTTTCATGAAATACAATCCGAAAAGATTGACTTGATATAATCAAGGCTTAAGAGTAAAGGTTTTTCTTTTCCTAAGATCTTTAAAGAGTGGGTTTGCTTTTTCCAAGATTTTTATAACTTTTTAAATGTTAAGAACTCTTTTAGGGTAAGATATTATGAAATTTTGTTTCGAATTTAATTGGATTCCATCCAAGTGAAATTGTGCTGCTGATGCACACACCTGAGTTTTTAAAAGAAAGGTAGAAATTTCTACCCTTTGGAAATACAATTTTTTTTTCAAAAGGCTAGTATAGAACTTACGTGTATAAGTGACAATCTCAACTCACATTTTATAATCCGTCTGTATCTGTCTACTTTTAACCCAATCCAATTCTCCCATAATATATACTGTAACAGAAATGATATAAGTACTGTAGAAGCTGTACAAACAGCTTGCACAGATCCATTTTGGGCCTGATTCGGATCCCGCAAAGATGATCGAAGCCGCTCATTTTGTTCAAAATTTGTTTTTAAGAGTCTCTGTAAAAAATCATCTCAATCCGATATCGGTAAGGGCGTTTACGAATCATCCAACTTTGCTTCAGAATTTAGCCTAAATTCTAAATTCTGAAGCAAAGTTGGATGATTCGTAAACGCCCTTACCGATATCGGATTGAGATAATTTTTTACAGGGCGCTAAATTCTGAAACAAAGTTGGATGATTCGTAAATGCCCTTACCGATATCGAATTGAGATAATTTTTTACAGGGACCCTTAAAAATAAATTTTGAACAAAATGAGCGGCTTGGATCATCTTTGCGGAACCCGAATCGAACCCAAAATGGGTCTGTGCTAGCTGTTTGTACAGCTTCTGCTGTGCGTCTAGCACCACTTATACTGTAATGGGTTGATATCCATAACAATCTATATTTATATAGATTTATAGATTTAGATAAGTTAAAAATGGGCTCGGGCTGGAATGCAACACAACAACAAAAAAAATCGAACAACCGCTCGCCGACATCAGCAAAAAAGCATGTGGGGACCACCTACACGGAAATACGTGTACAGACGCCTTTTGGGCTTCGTCGGCATAGATGCTCAGAAAATCATCAAGCGGCGTGGCTAGTTTTTCACCGTAGGATTCAGTCCACTTTAGCCGTTGGATTGAACTCGAGTGTAAAGTGGGTCCCAGAAACTTGATTTTTTTTTTTTTTTTTTTACGACAGCTGAGGCTGCACGTCATACATACCAGGTTAGGCCCCCTCTCTCTAACCATTGGAACGAACTTGTTTCTAAATGCAACTTGAAAATATAAAGGGAGAAAAAAACAGGGGAAATTTTCATTTTGTAGAAAGACGCTGCAGTAGTAACCTTCTAAGAGCATCTCCAACACATAATTTCAAATTGGATATGTCCAAATTTTTTTGGAAGCTTTGTGGCATTTTGACATATTCAATTTAATATCAAGCTTTCCTTCTCCAATCTTATGTCAAAAACTCAAACGGACTCTCCCTTTTTGAACTTCAACAGAAAGTTTTAGAACTTCCAACAGTAAGTTTTTTAAAATCGGCAGGCAATTAGAGGTAACTGTCAAAGTCACGTCAACTTTGGCATGAGTGAAGACAGATGAATTGAATTGTGAGTTGATGACAAAAGTGTGTATTAACTTGTCCACCTCAACTTTGGTATCTCCGGTCAGGGCCGGCCTTGGCACAAGGCCCAAGAGGCCTGGCCTTGGGCATCCAAAAAATTTTAAATTTTAGGGACACTCCAATATTATTTGTAAATTTATATATATATATTATTTGTTCGCATTATAACACAAATGTCTTTTCTAACTCAGTAGTAAGTTGATTTTAGTCATCGTGGAGTGTTTGAGTTTGAATCTTCTGGGTAACTTTTTCTTTTAAAATGTTTTCCCCCAAAAGTAATGCTATTGTAACTGTCAGGTTTTAAAACCAATTCAAGTAAAATTCAAGCCAAAGCAGTTAACATGCATTATAAAATCTGAAGTAGTTATATAAAGAAACATTTCTAACATTGTTGTTTAATTCTAAAAATACATAGGGCACCATTCAACAATTTAGCATTGGGCATCCAAATTCCTTGGGCCGGCCCTTTCTCCGATTGGAGATGCTCTAATACTTTCTCAGGGACATACATTCTTTTCTAAAACTTTCTAAATCCAACAGTGAAATCTGTTTCAAGAAATACGGTGGGAATGTATTGAAGCTACTTGAAAGGATAAGGTTACATTGACCCATATTCAACAAGTAATGGGAAAAGGGGGGTCGGGTTTGAATCGATCCATATTCGATTCGATATGTTTCAACCCGTCTATTATTAATCCATATTCAACTTGTGACACATTTTCATCCGTCCATTTGCCACCTCTGTGTACATGAACCTTCACTGTTATTACCTGGTCATATTATCATCTTGATAGTAGTATTAATTGCTATAATGACGTGATCATGCACGGGCCGATTGTTAAGGAAGTATTGGTCAACTCCTTTTGTTCATTCTTATCAACCAATTGGAACTTGACAAAAATGCTACAATCACATTCATTTACAAAATCTATTACATACCAACACTCATAAGTGTGTGGGCCTTACACACATTACACACATTTAGTGTGGAGCTAACACACCTTGTGAGTCGTGGGTGTGGTTGTATAATAATTGCGAAACTTAGAATAAATACTATGTTGATTTAGCTGCTCCAAAAAAAAGTAAGTTGGATTGAACTAGCATCGCGACTCCCTGATCACTGGAAAATATAACCGACCTAGAATGTTCAGATTTCAGCCATAATTGACCCCGTCAAAATAAAATAGTGTTGCGTTACCACGTCGCGGGTTCCGTCATGCCCTCACTCCCATGCTCCTCCTGCAAGGAACTTGCAGTGATCTTTCCAAGTGGAGAGCTTCATATTTTTTCCCCCGAATGGAGTGGGAGCTCCATTGCACATTAATTTGCTTGTGAAAATGTCAAACTCACGCAATCTTTTTTCATATGTTAAAGATAAGTTAGAAATTAGTATAATAAAGTTTACCAAAAATCAAATTATCTTGTTTTTCAATTACCTTTATCTCATAACCCAAGAAGAGATACATATTAAAACAGATTAATTTTGAGATGCTAAAAGTCATAAGTTGACAGCATATCTCCACGAAATAAAAAATGACACCGACGAGAGATGGTCCTATAGTCGCGAGTGAAATCCGTTGCTCCCAGAAACAACAATTCACTTGATCGGCAGCTGCTACACAACACCGTGCTACGCAATTCGGATGTTGTTCGTTCAGCAATCTAATGGTTTAAATCTCATCTCCACCCATGTTGCATCTGAGTCATTCATTGCCGAGATGAGATTTGAACCGTTGGATTGCCGAACGGACGGCATCCGAATCATGCAGCATGATGTTGTGTAGATGCTGCACAACACCAACCCCGGATGCTGAAACTACACACGCAATCTTATTAATTTCGTTCGTAAAAGTGACAAATTACGATTATGAAAGAACCACCAAAGACGCCAAAAAATGTTTAGAACAATTATTATACTTTATGTTTTTGTGACAAATCAAATCTCGAAGAATACAAAACTTAATAGCTTTTCAACCGGGTTTTCCTATTGTTTAAATGGACGGATTTCAAACCAATTAATTAGCTTAGTTGACCAAGACTTTTGCACTTCACTAGAAGACTTCACTAGAAGGTCAGGAATTCGAGACTTCTCACATATGTGTGGGGTTTTTTTTTCCCTTAGAGGGTTTTTCCTTTCTTTATTTATTTTTACCATATAATTGGTTTATTTCCATTATCTCTTCTATCGATTGATTGACCAAAAAAAAAATTGGACGGATTTTGAGACAAATTATTCTCCTCACATGTATTAACTAAAAAATTAGTTAGGAAAAATAACTTGTCTAAAGTTCTTAAGCTATAAATAAACTTTTTAGGAAAAATCGAGTGAAACTAAGGTCCCAATTTGTAAAGAAAAATAAGTACTTTTTTAAAATTAAAAGTGATGTCATATGAGAGTATGATCTGTCTCATAAAACGAAAAATAAATACTTAAAAAACAATAACTTTAACAGAGCGGAGCGGGGCGGGGCGGGGCGGGCCTAACAAAGATTAGTTAAAGGATAATAGCAACTCCTAATTACTTACTATTTACAGTATTATTTTTGTTTTGTTTGGTGACAATTTCAGACAAAAGATAGCCAAACTCCTCACTTCGTGGCCCCATCCCCCACAAAAATCCAACATTTGAGTCACAGCACACGATACGAAAGGAACCAAAACATTTGTCGTGTCCAGATTTCAGTGAACGTCGGCCCAAAAAGCTCACTCGTCCTAGTACGCGTACATTTGAGGCAACTTAACACGGTCACCATTCCTCCAACTTTCTCGCACCTGTACAAACGAATTCCATCGTCGATTCGGTTTTTTCCCCCAAAATAAACAACGAAGGCGTGTAATCGGGATCAACAAGAAGCAACCCAGAAGCTGCTTTCCTTGTTCTCTCTTTGTCTTCTTCGCACAATCTGTTACAAAGAACCCTGGTTTTGTTGGTACGTCCCTGTTCATCTCCCGTCTCATTATCCCAATAGATTTGATTACGACCCTTTTTTGCTGGGATTTTTTGGTAAGTTAAGTGAGTACAATCATCTCAAGAAACTACCGTCTCATTATCCCAATAGATTTGTTTACGACCCTTTTTTGTTGGGTATTTTTTTGGTAAGTTAAGTGGGTACAATCATCTCAAGAAACAACCCAGTAGCTGCTTTTCTTGTTCTTTCTCTTGTTTCCCTCGTTACTTTCACCTAAAACTCTGCTAATTGTAATTGTCAATTGATTCTTCTCTCATCATCCCCCTAAATTTACCGCCATATGTGCTCATATCTTGATTTTCTAAACGGGGTAGGTTAGTTTTCATTGTGATCCCCAATTGTCAGTGTTTGAAGGCTTTTTGATTATTTTTCTGCCAAAAGGGAAAAAAAAGGTCAAGTTTTTGGGCTAAGGGTTGGTGAGTTCGGTTAGAAATGGAAAATTCGAAGGGCTTTTATCGTCGAAGGCACTTGCGTTTTCGAGGGGTTTTCAATGGAATTTGTGCGGTTGTACTGTTCCTCTTCATCTTCTTACAGGAGGAAAGTATTATGGAAAGCCCTTTTCTTGGGAGGTTCAAATGGGGTTCAAGAGGTGGTTTGCACAATGAACTTGATGGGGTTGAGGTTATCCATAGGCGAACTGCTGAAGTTAGTGTTAATTCATCGAATTTCGGTGATAAAAATGATGGGTCGATGCAGAACGATTTGAATAGTATGAGAAACCCAACGCTTTGCACGGAAATGTATAAACATAAAGGGTACAATAGCGAATGTGAGTACTTGATTGCCAATCCCCAATGTGCCTCGGAGGGTTTCTTCAATTACATTGGCTTCTTTTACTGTGACTGTGAGCATCACAGTGCTATTGCGTATATTGTGCTGGCCATTTGGTTGGCTGCTCTATTTTACCTACTGGGTAATACTGCAGCGGATTACTTCTGTTGCTCTCTTGAGAAGCTTTCGAATCTCCTGAAGTTACCCCCTACAGTGGCAGGAGTTACTTTGCTTCCACTTGGGAATGGAGCACCGGATGTGTTTGCTAGCATTGCAGCTTTCATGGGCACGGATGTGGGGGAAGTGGGTCTCAATTGTGTGTTGGGTGGAGCTTTGTTTGTTACTTGTATCGTTGTTGGCACGGTTTCCCTTTGTGTGGCAAAGCAGAGGGTTCAGATCAATAAGGGGTGCTTTATCAGAGATGTTTGTTTCCTAATCTTCACTCTAGTGTCCCTCGTCATCATTTTGGTCGTTGGCGAGGTGAGTGTTGGTGGTGCAATTGCATATGTTTCAATTTACCTGGTTTATGTCATTTCCATTGCTGCAAATGAGATGTTGCGAAAATATGTGAATAAGCTGGGAATCAATTCGGTTACACCTTTGCTTCCTGCTAAAAAAGCATGTAGACTTTCTGATGGAAATGAAGAGGATGGGTTTATGTCCGTCTCCCTACTCGAGTTTGGTGCCGAGAATGATGTGCCCTCATTACATACTAGGCTGCCTCATTGGATGTGGGCTGCAAATGTGGCAATCTATTCAAATGAGACTGTGAAGGCTGCTCATGTTGAAGATAGCCCAAACCCTCTTTGGGGTTGGAACGAAGAGGAGCCGGGGAATGACCAATCATCCTTTTCTTGTTCCACGTTATGTGCAATGCTTGAAATCCCCTTGACACTTCCAAGACGGTTGACAATACCTGTAATTGAGGAGGAACGGTGGTCAAAAGGGTATGCTGTGGCCAGTGTCTCTTTTGCACCCATGCTTTTGGCATTCCTCTGGAACACAAAGGATGATGTGGAAAGTGGGTGGATTGCTTATCTTATTGGCGCTTTAATTGGTGGTATACTAGGTGTTATTGCAACTATATACACTAGATTCGATCAGCCACCTCAGAAGTTCTTATTCCCATGGGTTTGCGGCGGTTTTTTCATGAGTATCATTTGGTTCTACATGGTGGCAAATGAGCTTGTTGCTCTACTCGTCACATTTGGTGTGATATTTAAAATCAACCCGTCAATCCTTGGTTTAACAGTGTTGGCATGGGGAAACTCCATGGGTGATTTGGTGTCGAATCTTGCTTTGGCGATGAATGGTGGAGACGGTGTGCAGATTGCCATGTCTGGATGCTATGCAGGGCCTATGTTCAACACACTAGTTGGTCTGGGAATCTCGGTGCTGATTGGGGCCTGGTCAAAGAAACCAGCACCTTACATAGTTCCGCAGGATAAGAGCTTGTACTTCACAATAGGGTTTCTCATGTTAGGGCTTGTTTGGTCACTGTTCGTGTTACCACTGAAGGACATGCGCCCTACCAAGTTGCTGGGAGTTGGGCTTACAGCCATCTATTTGGTGTTTCTTGCTTTCAGGTTGAGCACCTCTATGGGGGGTTTGCCATTGGATGGTTTTAGATGATATTCGAATTGATGCCATTGTGAAGGAAAAAGGCAATCCTAGATGAGTTTTTGAACCTCAGAAGTAGTGTTTTCTTAGCACGGGTTCGTTTTTTCCATTTTCTTTAGTTTAACATTCTTAGAAATCCGTGTACAGCTTTTATATGAAGTTTGAGCTGTCTATGTGTAATGCTTCACAAAATATTTGTACTCGGTAGAAAAAGCGGATGTCTTCTTGCTAATATATTACTCCGTACTAGTATCCGGAGTTGGAGGATATCCATCGTCATCATTCATAGACTACCCTGCAAGCATTCTTGAGATTTCGGAGAATCAATGGGCCATAAACTATTTGTGTTGCTTGAAATAAAGAAATCAAGCATACCACCCCGCTTGGCAGCAGTGCCAAGCGGCCCATCTAGCCATTCACTATTCTACAGATCTTTTCATCAAAGCAACCAATACAACAAAACCTATGTTTGTTTCAAGCTTGTTTCTAGTTTTTCAACAAACCCACAAAAGAGATTTGGTACCCTTACTACCATTTTTCATATTGCAGGTCCAACTTTTTCATTTGTTGCTCTAGCGAAATGAATTGACCAAGTTGCGAAAACTCAACAAAGAAAATTCTTGGTGGATTATGCTTTGCAACTGCTGCTTCCCTCAGCTAAACTGAGACGAAGTTTGAGCCAAAAAGAGTTTCAACTTGTCGATGGTTATAAATGCATGAGTATAAACTGTTAAATGTCAGCTTCTCAAGAAAAATTGCCACGTAACACTCCTAGCTCTTAGGAGTCGAATCTGATTGTTTTTTGGTCATTTGTTGGTCGTTATCTTTAATGGAATTGTCAACCATAATGGAAAGGAAATACCAAGTCATAAAACAGGCAAAAACACCTGAAAAGGCGCCACAGAATGGGCTCCTTACAACAGGTAGCCTTGAGAAGCAAGCATGCCATATTCAAACACTCTCACCGCTGGTAAGTGTGAAAACAAACGCCCGAGTTAGGAGTATGGTTTGGGCCAACATGACTTGAACTCTCTCGGTCTCATGTACTGCACTAGACACAGTAGCTTGGAATGTCTTGGCAGGTTGGTCTCCTTGCTTGGCCTCAAAGGTAATATATAGCAGCATACAACAAATCTCATATACACGCCGCCTTGACGACCCTGACAAACTTGAAGGCTTTCTCATTGTCCTTGTTGGAACAGTTTTTTCTTTTTTGGTCGGCGTTCTTTTTTTTTTTTTGGGTACACACGGCGTCCTTGTTGGAACGGTTACTTCCAAATATTGAAAAATATTTGAGAATCTCCCACTCACGAGTGCCCTCCTTTATATGCGACTCTGAGTACGGTTTGCTTACGCCATGCCCATATATCTTGGAAGGAATGTCGAACAGAGTTTTTCCAAATAGATATTACGTGTGTGATTAACCCAGAGGCACAACATTTCACACACTCTTCTTCGGTCATTTCGCCACAGCCGGTGAGCGCTATATATATACACACTCACAATCAGGATCAACTACAGACTTTGGTTGTAGTCTTTTGACTGGATTCATGAGTCAAAGCCATATCTATCTCCTTGCATCCTGGTTTCCTGGGAGTGGCATTGGGCCGAAATATGGCTGTTAGTAAGCCTGACATGAGGAGTTTGATGATCGAACGAGTCAGGCCCAATTGTATTATTTTTCTACAACTGAATGCCTTTAGCAAACTTATCTCTACTATAAACTTTTAAACCCAAATTTTTTTGGTCCTCTACTTTTTCTCTGACTTGGCCCCTTTTAGTTCAAAGAATACCATTGGGTCCATTTAATTTTAGTAGAGACAACTTTGTCTATCTATATGTTGGTGGCTAACTGTCTTATAACTTGTCTACCGCTTCTAGTTAAGCGGAAACATCATATGCAAGAAATATAAAATAATGACATTTTTTTGGTGTTTGATTAGCATGAAAATACAAAAAAAGTGTAAGAAAGTAGATTTTTTTATACAACTCATTAAAGTATGAGTATATTGCTTCCACTTTTTTGCCAAAAATACAAGATTTTCTTGATAAAGTTGCCACATTCTTTGACATTTTTCATTATGCTAATAACTTTTCCTTTTCTTTTCTTTTACTTTACTTTCTTGAACCTCGTAACAATGTGTGGTGATGGAGAGATTTGGGGCACCACGTGACAGCGCCTCAAGAACAATAACAATGAATAATTTGGGTCCCACCCTTAAGTCGGACTGGATTGAGTTCCAATTCAGTGTCCTTAGGGTCCGGTACCCTTCTGTTTTATGCTTGATCGTACTTCATTTCGTTTATGGAGGAATTACCTTTGCAAAAATTAAAATTCACTAAAAAAGAAAAATATTTTTTTTTATGTCTTAATGTCGTTTTATGTAAAAAAAAAAAAAATTGCAACTTTTTTTTATAACTTTTATATTTTTCTGATTCTTCCACTCATTGATATGAACAATGTGATAGAAGATTAAAACAATGTGATGAAAATTTTTACGGAGCGCAATCTCGATTGTCCGTTTCAGCTTTGGACGGTCCAGATGTTAATAAAACTTTTCTAGAGAAGAGTCAAACTCTTTTTCCGAAAAAATGTCATTAAAATCTGAACTGTTCAAAGCCGAAACGGATGCCCAGAGGCTCCGTGAAATTTTTCTCTCAACTGAAAACAAAAAGTACCTGCTACTTTTAAAAATGAATTTAGCTTAGAGCTATGCTACGTGCACAGCAGCTGTGCACAAAGCCCTCTTTCTCCCACCTCGGATCGCACAAAGATGATCGGAACCACTCATTTTGTTCAAAATATGTCGTTTAAGGTCTATGTAAATTCTGAAGTGATTTTGGGTGTTTTGTTAACGCCTCTAACGATATCGAACGAAGCAAATTTTTTACAGAGACCTTAAACGATATATTTTGAATAAAATGAACGGTTTCGATCATCTTTGTACGATCCGAGGCGAGAGAAAGAAGGCTCTGTGCACAGCATGCTGTGCACGTAGCTTTTCTGTTTAGGTTAAACGCAACTAATGGTCCAACCCTCCAGTCGTTGGTCTCTGAACAGACACCAGTGACTCTTCGCTCGCTTCCATCTTCCCTTCCCACATACCTCAGGATCCTCTCTCTCTCTCTCTCTCTCTCTCTCTCTCTCTTCGTGTATTTTTCAGAGAAGAAGAAGATGATGCACATGACCATGTACTGGGGCACAGACCTCACCCTGCTATTCGACTGGTGGACCACCGACTCCTGGCTCGCCTACTCCCTCTCCCTCCTCGCCTGCTTCCTCTTCTCCCTCATCTACCAATTCCTCGAATCCCTCCGCCTCCTCCGTTTCAAACCCACCTCCGCCGCCGCTGCCGCCGCCTATCTCCCGTCCCAGCAGCCCCCGAGCGAGGCTCCCCTCCTCTCGAAAAGCGGAGGAGGCGGCCGCAAGCACAGCCTACGGAGGCTGGCCCACGCCGCGCTCTTCGGAGTCAACGCGGCGATCGGGTACGCCCTCATGCTGGCCGTCATGTCCTTCAACGGAGGTGTGTTTCTGTCTGTGGTTCTGGGGATCTCCGCTGGGTATTACTTTTTTAGGTGTGGAGATTTGGTAAGTGAATCAAATGATGCTGTTGTTGAAAACTCCTGTGCTTGTTCATGACTTTTTTCCCTTTCTCTCTCTCTCTCTGTGTATCGGGTGTAATTTTGCTCATGAAGATACTATTTTTCTTTCGATAATCCAAATACAATGGATAATGTGTGATAATGTATAAAGAATGCACCGATGTCCACAAAAATATTTTGATATCCGTGAACGTGTAATAACTCGTGCGTGGTGTTAATGTGGGTATTACGTTATCTAGTGGGCGGCCGTTGGCAAGAGGCTTCTCTCTTCCGTTAGCATGACCCTTCTTTCTTTTAGTTTTGACTTTTTGCTTATGCCATGAAATTCCCACTCAAAGAAGTTAAATGCAATGAGGGTGGTTGCATTGGTTGTATAACATCCTATTCTTGACTTGTGCTATTGGAAACCCAGATTCAAAGTGATCAAATACTCCAAACTTGAAAAGAGAACACATGCTTGTTCTTGAGTTCTCTCTTTTTCCTTTCTGTATTGGGTGTAACTATGGAACATGATGATTTTCTTATCAACGGTAATGATTCTCATTCAAGAAGTCCAATGGACATAGACATACAAGGGAATTCCATCCGAAATACGATGAAAAAAAAAACTAATGCACACCCGGTAGACCAAAGATAGACAGATTACATCGAAATAGGAAACCTAAGTCTTTCATCCAAACACGAGCCTTAAGTTGTCTAGCAAATACCGCAAAAGCAGACCAAAAACGAGTTCGGCAATTGAGTTTCTTTCACATATACCATTTTTTACTACGTTCCGTAGGACTTTCATTCACTCAAGTTTATTTCTATAGGAATTTCATTCAGTCAAGTTAAATTCAATGCTTGCTTGCCGTAGGAATTAGAACATCTTGATAATTGGTCAACCAGAAAAAACCAAACCAGGAAAAGTCAAAAATGGTAAAGAAATTGAAACACGTGATATGCACCCAAATTTGATATGCCGTGCACACAACAGAATGCATTTCGCAAAAAAAAAAAAAAACATTTTCTTGCTACTACTTCTGGGTTAATAGTATCATTGATATTGACAAATACTATGTCTATAGCACAGATTATTGATTAATTGCTTATACATGAAGAAAAGAATTCATGAATAGAGCATCATCTCCTTCAGATTCGATGATCAGCATCTGGTAGATCCGTCGTAGATGTAGTCAAGAACAGCGATAACTCCAAAAACAAAGGCCTGATCAGTCCCAGGTTTCACGATTACGTGGTAAAGATCCCTGCTTCCCATCATCATCTCCTCCACGTCTTTCCTGATTCCAATCTGCTTGTGTGTGCATTCAAAAAGTTATCAACAAGAAGTCCGCACGTTAATTTGTTACAACAATTCAGAAGCTCTTGTTAATGGCATCATGGATTTCTTCTCCCGCGCACTAGAGACTGTTGGGAAAACAGACATTCGAAAAGTTTTTTGTCCAATGGGGAGGTTCTTGCTATATATGTTTTGAAAATGAAGGGGTATGATATATTTACCTCTGCTATGATGTTGCCGGTGGATTCGACAATGCTGCAAGTTCGATCGTGGAAAGAACCCTTGGTCTGAAAATCCCACTGTGTGCCACAACCCCTGGGTTGAGTGGAGATTTTGATTGGATTGTTCTTCATGAGATACGAGTTAGGCTCTTTTAAGGTGAAAACCTTCTTCTGTGAACCTTCATAGTTGAATGCATACCCTTTCCAGTGTTTGTTGATGTTTAGCGCTTCGACGATTCCTTCCTAGAGAAACAAACAAGAACGGCTCAGTTTTTTAACAATCGAAGAACGTTCAAGAATGATTGCAATGGGAGAAGGTAAAACCACAGGAAAAGAAATGAGCAATTGTATGTCTCTGTGCATGAATCTTTCTCGGGTGATCCTTCATGTGACCTAGCTAGAATGGTTACAGTCTTATTTCACGATCCTATTTAGTATATAATGGGGATTAGGGGATGTCTCTGTGCCATTTGTTCGATTGTGCCATTTGTTCAATTGAACTATGCTACGCACTCACACAAAACACAAGATATGGGTTGTTTGGTAGTCCTCTAGACGCAACTAGAATTACGATAAATCTCTTAACACAGCCACCTCTATTCAACTGCTCTCGACGTTACAAAATACATGCCTCCAAAACTCCGAGTTGAGGGGGTTTTGTTCAGGACGTAATATGGGCCGAGGACTAGCTGCTAGAATCATTGGCCATTTTTTATCTGCCTCCCTAAAACACCAAATGCGTAACTCTGAAAGTATTGTAACGTGGTTCTCTTATGTGTCTAACCATGCCTGGTCCTCAATATGAGTTGGTGAGCCTCTAAAAACGTTGTGACAGCCGAGAAAAAGATGTACCTTTCGACGAATGAGAAGGAGAGAATCGCCCTCCGCATCCCTTAGAACGACTTCCCCGTCTTTACCGAGTATTCCACAGCCATCTACTCTGAAAACCACCTTCTGGGTACAATCTGTCACTACAAAACCTCCTCCGTTCACAACATGAGGCCTCCTCCTTACTACAAGAATCACCTGAGATGGTGAGCAATACATTTTGCTCACAATGGGCATAATAACACTACTTGCCTTTGCTGCCATTTCCCACCCACAAATGTCTTAAGTTTCATGGAGCAAATTGGAGGCATTGCATAATATATATATATGGACGAAGGGAAAGTTAAGAAATGTTCGGTGTTCCTTGGTATTCAAATGTTTGGCGATTCTTTTGACAATAAATATTTGAAGAGTCATATTGAGTGATCCATTGGTCTACCTTGTTAGGAGTAATTCTCCAGCGTTTCTGGAGTATCACGTGGCGTTATCTATGTGATACTTGGCTACTCTCAACCACTTACGTAGCGAAAAATTATGCGGTAGGAAAATTATCATTCATTTTTTGTGAGTGATTCAGAGATAGCTAGAGAGTGACTTACAATATGTGGTGACGATATTTTATTTACTGGAGTACTTTTTGACATACGACTGCCCAATAATTGGCCCCTTATTACACATTAGAAAAGCATTTTAATTTGTAAAAAAGTAACAAAAAGTGCACATGAGCTTTTTGAAATTCGGCTGCCTAATTGACTCAAAACATGGAAAAGCGAATATATCTTTGGCAAATTTCAGTTACACCCTCTGTTGTTTGGCCCATGTGGAGATACCCTCCCTATGAACTTCATTTTGTAGCACATAAATCCCATGTGGTTTGTGAAAGATTGCATCATCACGACATCACCCAACTCCGTCTAATTTGATAGATTTAAGAGATTTGTCATAAATTTCTTCATCTGCTTTCTTGAATCTAACCAATACACTAAAAATTTAGTCCAAGTCATTCATAATGAATTAATCAAAGAGTAAAGCATCTGTGAAAAAAAATTATGTCGATCGGACTTCGATAACTCAAGTATCGAAAAACATTATTCTTATAAAATGAAAGGCAAATTGGAATTTGAAATTTTGCTTTCATAATAGTTTATATTCAACATGAGGTTCCAATTGTTCGATGGACTTGAATTTTGGTAAGAATGTAATACTCGTCAAGCTCTATAATATGAACTATTTGGATCCAATATGAATGCTTCGGGTCCTATTTTTTGTTAACTTTAACGGAAAAGTTAACCGTTCACATAATACAAAAAACCAAACAACAGGGGAGTTATATGTTACAAGATGAAGTTCAGGTTGTCCATTTTGCAGATTGATCAAACCACAAGAGTGTAAGCGAAGTTTATCCTACGTCTTTGAACCATAGAAATTATTGACAAAGTAAACAAATGTGTAGGATTTGAAAAAACATGTGGCTTAGGCCCTAGGGGTATCTTGTTGAAATTGTTGTTGGAATAACGTTGGGGTCACTCTCTAAAATACTAGTACTATTATTGAATGTGGTTTTGCAGTGTACAAAATCAAAAGCAGGAAAAAGGAAGGTTCTCGCACCAAATACAAGATGAATTTAATTAGGGCCCCACTAGTTGGAAAAATATAGCGCTTTTTTACGTTATTTCCTTCCTTAAAGAGATTGTACAAATATATATATATATATATATATATATATATTGGATTGGCTACTTCTTGATATCCACAAGATTTTTAGTTGTTATCAAATGTCTTTTTTCTGATGTGTACAAGAATTTAGAGATATCCATTAGTTGAACTCGTAGGTTTGTGTGACATCCCTTTTGAACTTTTTTATGGCTCGTGATTTTCAGTCAGTTTATTCATACCATGAACTAATTTCACCTTCCACTAGCGCCTCGCAACACTTTTGGAATCATGACATTTAAATGCGATGGATTGTGAGTCTCTTTTGAATTCTCTTGATGGCTCGTGATCGATTTTCAAGTCAACTTACGCATGTCATGATTTAATTTCTCTATCTACCAACGGAGTCCTTTCCCGTATTGTTTTTCTCTGAAATTTTAATAACACATAAAAGCTTTCGAACCAAGACATAAAAGATGAATAAAAAATGATAAAACTCCATGCCAATATCCTTTTGATTGCCAGTTTCAGGTTTCGAAAATAGGAAACAACAGAACTACTTCAATGATGTCCCTAGTGATGATTATCAAATCTGACTCGCAAAAGTCTGTACAAACGAGGAAATTAAAACGAAAGCTGGACCAACGAAGAAAAAACGAAAAGAAAAGCTGCAAAACTTCTTAAATGCAAATCGAGTACAGAAAGTCTACACACACATACACTTTGTGCACAGATTTTATTGTGGGGCCCACCACGGGTCCCACACGAATCATCCAAGCCGTTCATTAAATGTAAAACACTTTTTCAAGGGACTCCATAAAAAATAAGCTCAATCCAATACCTATATGTGCTCGATCCAACCACATAACTTTTCATTAACCGAAAATCTGAATGAAAAGTTAGATGGTTGGATGAAGCACCTATAGATATTGGATTGAGCCTATTTTTTACGGGAACCTTTGAAAAACTGTTTTACATTTAATGAACGGCTCGGATGATTTGTGTGGGACCTGTGGTGGGCCCCACAAAAAAATCTGTGCACAATTTGTGCACAGACTGCTGTGTGTGTAGCAGCTCTCAATGGAGTACTTCAATAATTCAAGGTTCCTTATTGCACACCTGTATGCCCTGTTCGTTTTTCTTTTTGAAAAAAAATATATTCAACTCAAAAAATATTTATTATTTTTATTTTTAATCATTATTTTATATTAATTATTCTTATATTCAATTATTATTCTCATTTCTCTCTCTATCCTTCTCCACTCATTATCTCTACTTTCAATCATTACTCTCGTAAAAAATTTCTCAAAAATCCATCCAAACACAACATTAGTGATTTGTAGAACCTATAATCGGGTTAAAATATTGAAAGAACACACTGGAGGAACAAACTTTTCAAAAATAAAATAAAATGGAGGAACATCAATACCCAAACCCTACACCTTTCCCCTTTGATTGGATTGGAACAGGATCCTCTCCAGTTTATTAAATGGACTAGCAATTCAGTTTTGATTGTTTCTGGTTTCTTTGCTGGACTATTTTTGTTGAAAAATGTATGCATTATAATTTGTGAAAATTTATATGCATCTCTATTAATTATTTTGATGATTAATTCAATGATATTTTTATTCGGCAAATACAAAATTATCGAAAAGTCGATTCCCGAATTAAATATTTTCGTGACCTTGAAATATAGCATAAAGTCTCTTGGATTCATGATTTATATTTACAAAGACTTTATTGAGCTCAATACATGCTTTAACGGTTTATTTAGATGAAATTGTGAGCCACAGGTTGACGAACCGGCTGACAAGCCGGCTGTCTGAACAGAAAGCTGTGACAACCGGACGACCACCCGGATGACCATTCTATCAAACGGCTAGTTTCCAACGGCTAGTTTCAAACGGCTAGTTTCCAACGGCTAGTTTCAAACGGCTAGTTTCCAACGGCTAGTTTCCAACGGCTAGTTTCAAACGGCTAGTTTCCAACGGCTAGTTTCCAACGGCTAGTTCCAACGGCTAGTTTCCAACGGCTAGGAAGCATATGGATGGCTATATAAGGCATCAAGAACTCATTAATGAGTACACACACAAGCTACAACATTCCATATTATTGCAAGAGAAAATTCTCAAAAGATCAAAGCCAAAAATTCTCATTGTTCTTCCACTTTCATATTATTCTTGAGAGAAAATTTGTACAAGTCGTGAGCGATAATTTTCATACCTTCTTCACATACTTGTATTTCCTAAGTGAGTGTTTGAGTCAAACACTTGAAAGCTTAGAAGACCAAATTCGGGTTGGAATTTGGGTGTTATTGTTTTTGAGAAGTTTTCGGAGAAAATTCTTGCGGTTGTGCTAGCTCCTCGGGAAAGCTAGAGGCATTCGGTTCTTGTAAGCACCCGCAAGACTTACAAGTTGTAATCTTTTAAAGATTAGTCTAACCTTCAAGTAATTGCTTGAGGAGAAGTGGAGTAGGGCCGGACCGTGGACAAATCCGGACCGAACCACTATAAACGGGTTCTATCTCTCTATCTCTCTATTTTGATTGCATACTTATTGTTTGCATATATTGTTAGAGATAAATTTTTATTGGTAATTATTACTAGCAATCCTATTCACCCCCCCTCTAGGTTGCATAATTTGGGTAACAATTGGTATCAGAGCCTCGGCTCTTGTTTGTAGATTTAACCATCTAAGAGTTAAGATCCATGGCAACCACTAGTAATGTTTCTTGTATCGAAGGTCAATCGTCCAATAGACCTCCCTTGTTCACCGGAGAAAATTACTCTCATTGGAAAAATAGAATGATGATCTTTATTCAATCCACGGATTATGATCTATGGAAAATTATCAAAAATGGTCCCATTATTCCTACTAAGAAAGTTGGAGAAGAGACTATGCCTAAACCAGATTATGAGTGGAGTCATTTGGAAAAGGCTTCAATAGAAAAGAACTATAGAGCTATGAACCTTCTTTTTTGTGCTATTACTCCCAATGAATATGATTGTGTCTCCGCATGTGAATCGGCTAAAGAAATATGGGATAAGTTAGAAATGTCACATGAAGGAGATAGTCAAGTTAAGGAGTCCAAAATTGATATTCTTGTGCATAGCTATGAGCTCTTCAAAATGAAACCGGATGAATCTATATCTCAAATGTTTGCTAGATTTGCTAGTATTACTAACGGTTTAAAAGCTCTTGGAAAGATTTACAGTCAATCCGAAATGACAAGGAAGGTGCTCCGTTCCATGCCAACCAATTGGGACACTACCACCTCCATCATCCTACAATCCAAAGATTTCTCAACATACACGATGGACAAGCTCATGGGATCTCTCATGACGGAGGAAATGCATCACAACCTCAAGGGTGAAAAAGAGAAGAAAGTTAAGGATCTTGCCTTCAAAAGTACAACAAGCAAATCAAAAAGCAAGGAGGATTCAAGCAACGAAAGTGAGGATGATGAAATGGCGCTCATCACAAAAACGTTCAAGAAACTCCTCAAAAATAGAGCATCTCGCAAAAGTAGAGGATTTTCAAGAAAAGATGGAGGCAAAGAAGAAAGTAGCAAAAAGGATCCAATTATTTGCTACGAGTGCAAGAAGCCCGGCCACATCAAAAGTGAATGTCCATATGCCAAAAAATATTCAAAGAAGGACAAAAGGAGAGCTATGATGGCCACATGGGACAATAGTGACGATAGTAGCTCCGATGAGGACGATGAGCAACAAGAGGTCGCTAACTTGTGTTTCATGGCCATCGAAGAAAACGAGGTAGATCTCGACTCATCCTATTCCTTTGATGAATTGTTTATTGCCTATAAAGAGTTGAAAGTAGAATTTGAAAAAGTTGTTTCTAAAAACAAATTTCTTAAAAAGGTTGCTAAAGATCTCTCACTAGAAATGGATGATTTAATTGAAGAGAAAGATATTTTGGAGGAAGAAAATGAAAGTTTAAGAACCTCTTTGGCAAAAGAAAAAGAGTATTTGAAGGATACTTCCAAAAACGAATCTTTAGAAAAACAAATTGACGATTTAACTAATTCTCTTTCAAAACTCACTAATGGAAAAGAAAGTTTAGACATTCTTCTTGGAAAACAAATGGTTTCTTTTCACAAGGCCGGAATTGGTTATAATCCCACTCAACACAAAAATCTTTTTGGAAAAGATGTTCCTCCTTCTAACCATTCTAAATTGACATGTCATTATTGTGGTAAAATTGGTCATATTTCTCCTACATGTCCTATGAAAGGATACTCATCTTCTAATGCAAAAAAGGTTTGGGTTCCTAAGAACCGTATCAATGCTAACCTTCAAGGACCCAAGATGATTTGGGTACCAAAAGTCAAGAATTGATGTGCTATTGTAGGTATGCTTCAAAAGTTCTCTCAAGGAAGGAAGTTGGTACCTTGATAGTGGATGTTCAAGACACATGACCGGTGACAAGAGGGCTTTCAATTCTCTTTCGCCTAAAGATGGTGGACATGTCACATTTGGAGACAACAACAAAGGCAAAATCATAGGAATCGGTGATATAGGTAATTCTCCTATTATTGAAGATGTTTTACTTGTTAGTGGTTTAAAACACAATCTTCTTAGCATAAGTCAATTATGTGATAGAGGAAATCGTGTTATCTTTGAAAAATCCAAATGTATCATTGAAAATGTCAAAAGCAACAAGACACTCTTCGTTGGACAAAGACTTGAAAATGTATATGTTTTTAATCTCAATGATTTAAGTAATTGTGATATAAAATGTTTTTCCGCTTTGAGTGAAAATAGTTGGCTTTGGCATAGGCGCCTAGGACATGCAAGTATGGATGCTATTTCAAAACTCTCTAGAAAAAATTTGGTAAAAGGTCTTCCTAAAATCAAATTTGAAAAAGATAGACTTTGTGGTCCTTGCCAACAAGGAAAACAAACCAAGGTTTCTTTTAAGTCCAAAAATGTTGTTTCAACTACTAGACCTTTGCAATTACTTCATATGGATTTGTTTGGACCAACTCGCTCTCCAAGTCTTTGTGGAAACTATTATTGTCTTGTTGTTGTTGATGATTTCTCTAGATATACATGGGTGATGTTCCTAGCTCATAAGAATGAGGCTTATCCTAATTTCACTAAACTTTGTAGAAGAGTTCAAAATGAAAAAGGCTTTGTTATTTCTAACATTCGTACGGATCATGGAAAAGAACTTGACAATTCTTTATATGAAAAGTTTTGTGATGAACATGGTATTGGTCATAACTTTTCCGTACCTCGTACTCCTCAACAAAATGGAGTAGTAGAGAGAAAAAATCGTACTCTGGAAGAAATGGCCCGCACTATGCTTTGTGAAAACTCTTTGCCAAAATATTTTTGGGCGGAAGCCGTTAATACCTCATGCTATATTTTGAATCGAGTTTTAATTAGGCCTATCCTCAAGAAAACTCCTTATGAGCTTTGGAATGGTAGAATACCCAACATTAATTACTTTCATGCCTTCGGTTGTAAATGTTATGTATTAAACAATGGAAAAGATAACTTGGGTAAATTTGATTCAAAATCGGATGAAGGCATCTTTATTGGTTACTCTCTTACTAGCAAAGCATATAGAATTTATAATAAGCGCACTAATCTTGTTGAAGAATCTATTCACGTTTCCTTTGATGAATCTAATCCTTGTGCTACTAAGGATGTTGTTGATAATGATGACTTAGAAATTACACATGAGATTCATGACTTGAAAATTCAAGAAAAAGTTGATGGTGATACTCAAGTAGAAAGCTCTCAAATCAAAGAAGATGAAGTTATTAATCAACCTCAAGATGCCATGGGAGACAACCAAGATCTTTCCAAGGATTGGAGATTCGTGCAAAACCATCCAAAGGACTTGATTCTTGGAGAAGTTTCGAAAGGGGTAACCACTCGCTCGTCTCATAGAAATTTTTGTGAAAATCAAGCTTTTGTTTCTCAAATTGAGCCTAAAAACTTTCCGGAAGCTCAAGATGATGAAAATTGGATTTTGGCCATGCAAGATGAGTTAAATCAATTTGAAAGGAATAAAGTTTGGGCATTAGTACCTAAGCCTCTTGATCACACTATTATAGGTACTAAATGGGTTTTTCGTAACAAGCTAGATGAATCCGGAAATATTGTTAGGAATAAAGCTAGACTTGTTGCTCAAGGTTATAATCAAGAAGAAGGTATTGATTTTGAAGAAACTTTTGCACCGGTAGCTAGATTAGAGGCTATTCGCATATTGCTTGCCTTTGCATCTTTCAAAAATTTCAAGCTTTATCAAATGGATGTGAAAAGTGCATTTTTGAATGGGTTCATAAATGAGGAAGTTTATGTCAAACAACCTCCCGGCTTTGAAGATCATGTATACCCCGATCATGTTTTTAAACTCTCAAAAGCTCTATATGGTTTGAAGCAAGCACCACGTGCATGGTATGATAGACTTAGTTCATTCTTGCTTGACAATGGCTTTACTCGTGGAAAAATTGATACTACTCTTTTCATTAAAGCCAAAGGTAAAGATATGCTCATTATTCAAATATATGTTGATGATATTGTCTTTGGTGCCACTAATGATAATATGTGCAAAGAGTTTGCTAAGTGTATGCAAGGTGAATTTGAAATGAGTATGATGGGGGAGCTTAACTTCTTCCTCGGACTTCAAATCAAGCAAACTAATGAGGGGATCCTAATCAACCAAGCCAAGTATGCGAAAGAACTTATTAAGAAGTTTGGCATGGAAGGATCAAAGCCAATGAGCACACCAATGAGCACATCAACTAAGCTAGACAAAGATGAGAATGGTAAGGCCGTCAATGAAAAGATGTATCGAGGTATGATCGGCTCATTACTTTATCTCACTGCAAGTAGACCGGATATAATGTTTAGTGTTTGCATGTGTGCTAGATTTCAATCATGTCCTAAAGAATCGCATTTAAAAGCTATTAAACGTATTTTTAAATATGTTGCCGGTTCTCATGACTTAGGATTGTTTTATCCACGTGGAGTTGCATTTGATTTAATTGGTTATTCGGATGCGGATTTTGGAGGTTTCAAAGTTGATCGTAAAAGTACAAGTGGGACTTGCCAATTTCTAGGGCACTCTCTAGTGTCTTGGCATAGCAAGAAACAAAATTCCGTAGCTCTATCTACCGCCGAGGCGGAATATGTAGCGGCCGGAAGTTGTTGTGCCCAAATATTGTGGATCAAACAACAAATGGAGGATTTCAATTTGCAATATGATCATATTCCTATTAAATGTGATAATACTAGTGCAATTAGCTTAACCAAGAATCCAATTCAACATTCTCGAACAAAACATATTGAGATTAGACATCATTTTATAAGAGATCATGTTCAAAAAGGAGATATTGAACTTAACTTTATTAGTACCGACAAGCAATTGGCGGACATTTTCACAAAACCCCTTGGTGAAGAACAATTTTGTTTCATTCGACGAGAACTCGGCATGTCTAATCATTTATGAAAAAGTTGTGTTCTTGATGTCAAAAGTTTTTTTTTTTGGATTCAATATTGAGTTGATTGAATTCGTAAATATCATACTTGATGGAGAGTACAAATGATCTTGATAAAGAAATCACCCTCCAAACATTTTATCATATGATTCATTTTCCTGTGTTTGGTATGCAGAAAAACAGTTTTATGGTCTTTAATGCTACTCCTCTTAAACGCTTTCTGGACTTAACCTGCATTTGTCAGTGTAGAGACCCGTATTTTATTTCCATAATTCTTTATGTTTTATTAAGGCATGAGTTGTGATATAAAATGGAGAATGAGTTCGGATGTCGAATGTGCTAGAATTTAGAAGTTCGGGATGCAAGTGTAATATGCATGGGTGTATAAGTGAAGGTGTGTGTAGGGGATAATTCTCCCCCACATATATTTCTTTTCTTTTCCGGGCAGACACACACACGTTTCTCTCTCTCTACTCCCTCGACCGACTCTCTCTCTTTCTCACCTCTCGTCCAAACTTCTCTCTTCGATTTCATCGCCTTAGAATGAGATTTCGGAAAAATCCCAAGTACTAAAGTTGTTCTACGCGACGAGATCTTCCTATTGATCGAAGAAGAATCATGATCGGAGCACTTTGAGGTTTCCTCCATGTTCGGGCTTGCTTCTAACCCTCGAGGTAGGGATCTCCTACCTTCTTTACATGTTTAAGTGTTGGTTAGATGTACAAGAATCAAGTTTGATCATTTATTTTGAGTCTTGAACAAATCTGTTATATGCTGATAATTTCGTGGGTTTTGGAAATCTGTCTTTTGGGAGCCCTCTGCTAGAAATCACTGGCATTTGTCATGATTAAGACCTCAAGGGGCGGGTCAGGGTCGTGACAGTCAGTCGGATGTCCAAGCGGATGTCCAACCGGACAACCGTGAGGTTGAGACTTATTCAAGCTTTTGCGTTGCTAACTCTGATTTATTAAGTCTCTTACACTTAGTTTGTATGAACTTCATGGCTTAGTGCTTAAATTGTCTCTTATATACTTCGCCGATATGAATTTCTTGTCTCTAAGCTTGCAGGGATAATCATTCTCGGTAATACCCCTCGCATTCTTTAAAAAAGCTCTCTTTTAGGGGGAGCATGTATTAAGGGGACACAACAATAAACACCCGAACACAATTTTCTTCCCCTATTCTTGTTCTTTTCGGCGCCACCCCTATTCTTGTCCTATTCGGCGCCGCATCCCCTATCCTATCTCTATTCGGTGCCGCATCCCCTATTATCTCTCTTTCGGCGCAGCAATTCAATCAATTCGGCGCACCATTTCAAACAATTCGGCGCTGCATCTCTATCCCTTATCCTCAAACACTTCTCTCATTCTCTATAAATTCAACAACACTCTCTCTATCTCTTCATCTATCTATCTTTCCTTCTCTCTCGGCCTAAATCTCTCATCAAGCAATGGCAAACATACCGCAAGGGTTACCGTTTGAGTTTTACGAAAGAGATGCCGAACGAGCAGAGTTCAGGTTGTTTATCCAAACCATTTGGATGCAACTCTTTATCTTCATTCTGCTGTGTGCGTTACTTACCATGAGAATACCACCATGGTTCGGATGGAATGTAAATGTGGATACTCTGTGGTATTGGATTGGCATTATAGCTGCCGTTGTAGCAGCCATTATTCGAGAATACGAAAATCAAGGACGCCAAGCTCTCAATGAACGAAGATAGAGTGCTACAGGGCAAGAGCGGCATGGTGCTGGAACCATGGCCCTATTGTTTTTCTCTTTTTAGTTTTTTTTTTATGATGTCACAGGGGGAGAAAAAGCCAAGTTTTAATTGATCTATCTTGCCATTTTGGGCAAATTTAAAAAAATTGCTTGCTATGATCTGATGATTATTGCTATTACTCGTTGATCATAGATAACTGCTTTGGTGCATGTATTAAGGGGGAGATTGGCATAACTCCTACTTGAATAAAAACTATCATTTTGTGTCATCATCAAAAAGGGGGAGATTGTTGAAAAATGTATGCATTATAATTTGTGAAAATTTATATGCATCTCTATTAATTATTTTGATGATTAATTCAATGATATTTTTATTCGGCAAATACAAAATTATCGAAAAGTCGATTCCCGAATTAAATATTTTCGTGACCTTGAAATATAGCATAAAGTCTCTTGGATTCATGATTTATATTTACAAAGACTTTATTGAGCTCAATACATGCTTTAACGGTTTATTTAGATGAAATTGTGAGCCACAGGTTGACGAACCGGCTGACAAGCCGGCTGTCTGAACAGAAAGCTGTGACAACCGGACGACCACCCGGATGACCATTCTATCAAACGGCTAGTTTCCAACGGCTAGTTTCAAACGGCTAGTTTCCAACGGCTAGTTTCAAACGGCTAGTTTCCAACGGCTAGTTTCCAACGGCTAGTTTCAAACGGCTAGTTTCCAACGGCTAGTTTCCAACGGCTAGTTCCAACGGCTAGTTTCCAACGGCTAGGAAGCATATGGATGGCTATATAAGGCATCAAGAACTCATTAATGAGTACACACACAAGCTACAACATTCCATATTATTGCAAGAGAAAATTCTCAAAAGATCAAAGCCAAAAATTCTCATTGTTCTTCCACTTTCATATTATTCTTGAGAGAAAATTTGTACAAGTCGTGAGCGATAATTTTCATACCTTCTTCACATACTTGTATTTCCTAAGTGAGTGTTTGAGTCAAACACTTGAAAGCTTAGAAGACCAAATTCGGGTTGGAATTTGGGTGTTATTGTTTTTGAGAAGTTTTCGGAGAAAATTCTTGCGGTTGTGCTAGCTCCTCGGGAAAGCTAGAGGCATTCGGTTCTTGTAAGCACCCGCAAGACTTACAAGTTGTAATCTTTTAAAGATTAGTCTAACCTTCAAGTAATTGCTTGAGGAGAAGTGGAGTAGGGCCGGACCGTGGACAAATCCGGACCGAACCACTATAAACGGGTTCTATCTCTCTATCTCTCTATTTTGATTGCATACTTATTGTTTGCATATATTGTTAGAGATAAATTTTTATTGGTAATTATTACTAGCAATCCTATTCACCCCCCCTCTAGGTTGCATAATTTGGGTAACAATTTTGATGATCGAAAACATTCATAATTAATTTAGAGCTTGTCAAAAACATTGAGCATGCTAAAAATCAGGATGATTAGATACCGGTTGATATGATTTCGTAATGTATCTGTCTTCAGATGAATGGGTTAAGTGAGTTTGTGTTACAATATTTTTTTGTTCAAAATAAAATGTGTTTTGAAACTGTATGGTTTGATAATCCATATCAAACGGTAATGGGTCATCGCCATTTTTGGCATGGAAAATATTTTTGACGAACTTTAAAATATAAACGTTTAGAATCACCAAAATAGTGACGGAAAGAACTAAAAAAACGATCAATGTGAACAACCGGAGAGAAACCTGTTCCAATCAATAAATGTTGAAAGAATACAATATGAACGATCAATAAATGCTGAAAGAATACAATGAAGGGACATCATACCGGACATACCCTACACCTTTCCCCTGTTTCCTTACACATAGGGGTGTAAACGAATCGTGTCCTGGGTTTCCGGGCCCACTCCGGTCTCGCTCCGATGATCAGAAGCGTTCACTTTGTAGAGCTCGTCGAGTAGAATAACTATGCAAAAAATCAGCTTAATTGGATATCATTAAGTGCCTGATCGGAGCCTATATAACTCTCGGTCCATGGGTTACAGTGGATTTGATTCAGTGTTTCGGATCCATTCTTTTTAAGATAAAAAGGTTCCGATCAGGTACTTAATGATATCCAATTAAGCTGATTTTTTGCATAGTTATTTTACTCGACGAGCTCTACAAAATGAGCGTTTTCGATCATCGGAGCGAGACCGGAATGGGCCCGAAAACCCGGGACCGCAGCACGCTGCCGCCCCCTTGGGGCAGCCCCCCGCCTCCCGTTTATTTAACAAGCCAAAAACTTGAGCTCGAGCTCGGCTCGAGCTTTAACGAGCCGAGCCCTTAACGAGCCGAGTTTAGTCATTTACTAAACGAGCCTCTTTAATCGAGTCGAGCCTCCCTTAACGAACTGAGCTTTTGTCGAACGAGCCGAGCTCCATTCGGATCGTTTACTAAATGAGCCGAGCTCACGAGCTACTCGGTTTATTTATAGCCGTTACACATGTTAATTAAATATACATCTGTATAAGAAAAATGAAATGACGAAAAATAATTTGAAATTTAAATTGCCCGCGCACTACACTTACATTGTGTGTGGGGTCTTCACATGAGATTTTTTTTTTTTACCATTCGTTAATCATAAGCTACTCTATTCTAATGGATTAGGAAGGTGGATGGGTGCTTACAGAAATCGAACCATATCCGCGAGCATTGGAGTATAAAAGAGGAACCAATTGCACTTCACTCCATGGGCGTGTGGATTGTGTAGGTGTATGTGTTCGTGCAAGTGTTTGAAAAAAAAATTAGGAAAATTATTTCCATTCTCTTAGAAATTTACACTAAAAATGTTCGTACATTCTCTGAGGAAAAATTAGGAAAAGCATAAGGAAAATTTACTTCCTCCGTCCCAATTTACTTGTCCCAGTTCTATTCTAATTGGATAAAAAAATTAGATATATTTTTAAATTGATAATGAATTTTATATCCAATATGAATTTTGTTTGATAGATCTCTATTTGTTCTATAATGCAATGTTTTCAAAATCAATTAAAATATTATAAATTACAATATATAATCAATTAAAAAATAACACGAACTCTCAAAAGTGACAATTAAATTAGGAAGGAGGTAGTACTAATTAGACATTCCGAATCTAAACGTCAATGTCAAATATCCATTACCGGAGAAATCCCAGTCGGTGACTGTAACGGCGAAACCCACACGCTACGATTTGACAGTGAGTGTTTAATACTGTAGAAAGAACTCTAGGCTATGCACAAAACCCAAACTCGAGGTCAACATTTTCGTACGATAAAAAATGGGTAAACATTCTCGGATAGAAAATTGTATTCACACTATATATATATATATATATATATATATATATATATATAATTTTTTTGTTTTGAAAGTATAATTTTTTTGTTGAAAGACATGAAATGAAGTGTTGATAGCAAAAAATGGAGTACAAATATCAATTTCCTTTCAGAAATAGTATTCCACTTTTGTCACCAAAACTATTACTACTTTGTTCTCGATTTGACCTTTGAAATATATTTTTCACAATTTAAGGTGTGTTCCACTAATACAAATAAGAATAACATGCCTCATAAAGCAAAAAATAAGTATTTAAAAGATAAGAACCTTAGCGAACAGAGCCTAATTCTTAACCTCTGTTTATTTCTTAGGACAACCATTCCCACATAAGCGGAACCGGGGGTGCTCTAGTGCACACTCGCATTATACATATAGTGCGGATAATTCAGTCGTCCATCTTGACAATAGACGGCTCGAATTTCATCCGAATAGTGAATGTCTATGATTTGTAGAAGTTCGGATTAAATCCAAGTCGTTCATGCCGAAAATGGAAGATCAAATCAATCGTACTACACAGTGTAGTGCGATGAGTACACTACAACGCCTCCCATTCCAGCATAAAGCAGCACATATCATCCTGCTCGAAATTCCACATACACCAAAATCCAAATCAAATTCTTCTTACCCACAGTTCAAAAAAATTCGTCTTTAACCAGTTCCATCCATCCTTACTGACACACGCATCCGCCACATATTAATTTTACCTCATCAAGTCCTAATCTTCAACTTGATACTCACTCTAGTCCTTATCATTATACCAAACTTTCTTCTCCCCTCTTTCTTCATGAAATTACCCTCCTGTGTTACTAAACACAGAACCAATAAAAAAAAAAATTGTTCTGAGAAAATAGTGAGATTTTTGTTTCAAATTATAAGTCTGTAACCCTATGTTGACAGCTCATCTGAACAAAAGTTAATAGAGAAAATAGAAGAGAGAATGAGTGAAGAGAGAGGTAAATGAATATTACAATATGAGTAAGGCCAATAGGGGATGTTCCAAATCATAATCATTCGCCAACAGTCTTACTCCCACAAGTAATTGAGCAACAAACATTCGATCACCATTATGCTATGTCCATCCATGAAATTTTCAAATTTTCATCCTTTTAATTTTTTAAATTCACTCTATAAGGTTACGACACCCGTTTTCTCCATAGATGTGAGTTTCGGCCGAGTATTGATTAGAATTTTCCAATTTTGGCTTGGGTGAAACTTGGAGCAATAGATTAATGTGGCTCTTATGTTGCAATTTTTGTTAAACAAATGAACATAACTGTTCAATATCTAAGGCGTTGTTTAATATAAGGTTTTAAAGGAAGTTTTTTGGGATAATAAGTAATGAGAGAGAGAGAGAGAGAGAGAGAGAGAGAGATGTGAGTAATAAGTAGAGAGAAAACTCAATCAAAAACCGTATTCTCGGAACCTCAAAAGTGAACAAACGCTTAAGATATCCCGTCGTTGGAAGATTAAATAATTAAAGACGCAAGTGAGGCATTCAGAAAACGTAGAGGGGCTAAATGTTGTTTACCCAAGCTTCTTTTCTCTCCTAAATGATAGATTCATGTGGCAATTTTTGCTGAGCAAATGAACATAAATTGTTCGATATATATCTAAAGAGTTGTTTGATAGTAAAATTTTAAGGTAGGTTTTTAGGGTAATAAGTGATGAGAGAGAGATAGAGAGATGTGAGTAATAAGTAGAGAGAAAACTTATTCGAAACCGTGTTCTCAGAACCCCAAAAATGAACCGACCCTTAAGAGATCCCGTCGTTGGAATCCCAAAAGTGAACAAACGCTAAAGAGATCCCGTCGGAAGATTAAATAATGAGTAATGCTATATGTACCGATTGAGGGGGAGGGAAAACGTACCGACTGGCTGCGCCAGGCCGTCTCCGGCCACCGAACAGCCGATCCGAGCAGTCCAAAAATTCTATAAAAAAAAAAGCGATGGGTCCCTGGGGGAATCAACGGCATCCGAGGTGTGTAGGGTGCTTGATCCAAGCACCCAATATACACGAAAAGGGGTGCTCGGATCAAGCACCCTACACACCTCGGATGCCGTTGATTCCCCGGGGGCCCGATTGCTTTTTTTTTATAGAATTTTTGAACTGCTCGGATCGGCTGTCCGGTGGCCGGAGACGGCCCAGCGCGGCCAGTCGGTACGTTTTCCCTCCCCCCTTTCGGTACCTATATCTTTACTGTTAAATAATTAAGGAGGTAAGTGAGGCATTAAGTAAACTTAGAAGGGCTAAATGTTATTTGCCCAAACTTCTTCTCTCTCCTACACAGAAGTCACGTGCGGGAAGAGGGTACGGCGTCTACTTTCCGTCTCTTGTCTCTCTATCTCTCAATCACTGCAAATCTGAGTACAAAACCCTGCAACCATCACGACCTATCGATTGAAAATGGACAGACACAAAATGCACAGAAACCGAGGCAGTGAGTGTTTCTCGAGGGAGGCAGAGAGAGAGAGAAATGCAATACAGCTAACTTTCAAGTAGAAACTTTCAAAAGAATGGAGTAAAAAGGTAGGATTTCCCCATAATTTGCCCACTGTTGAATTTCGTACCACCAAATCCAGGCTTTTCTCTCCAAACCCATCTCTATTGCTATCCATAATCATCATATCCTCGTACTATCTCCGTTCCAAATTCACACTTTTAAGGGTTCGTATTATTTTTCAATTGATCATATATTATAATTTATATTTTCATCGTCTCAAAATGAATGATAATTTTTAAAATTCGTGTCATTTTTCATCGCTTATATCTTTCAATTCATAATATTTTTCATGAGTTTGAAAACTTTATATAATAGAACTAATCAAGAACTATTAAACAAGATCCATATTGCATATATTTTGATATCCATATTGAAAGATATAAGTAATTGAAATTGGCACAGATATCAAAAATTGACATCCAATTTGGGACGGAGGGAGTAATATTTTAGGTGATTTTGAAAGCGTTGTATTATAAAACAATTTGAGATATATGAAATAAGATCTATCTTAGATATAAAATTCATTACCAATTTAAAGATATACTCCTTCCGTTCCAAAATGACTGTTCCGTTCGGTCTCCAATACAAATTTTAAATTGTTAATATCTTTTAATCTATAATAAATTTTATGTGCAATATAGATCTTATATGATAAATCTCAATTAGTTCTATTATATAAAAATTTTAAAATCTTTAAAAATATTGTAGATTGAAGATATTAACAATTTAAAATTTGCATTGGAGACCAAACGGGACAATCATTTTGGAATAGAGGGAGTATATCTTTAAATTGGTAATTAATTTTATATCCAATATGTATCTTATTTGATAGATCTCAATTTTAAATTGTTAATATCTTTTAATCTATAATGAATTTTATGTACAATATAAATTTTATATGATAGATCTTAATTAATTCTTTTATACAAAAAATTTAAAATCTTTAAAAACATTGTAGATTGAAAGATATTGACAATTTAAAATTTGCATTGGAGACCGAACGGGACAGTCATTTTGGAATGGAGGGAGTAACTAGTTTTTTTTATTCAGCTAGAATAGAACTGGGACAAATAAATTTGGACGGAGGGAGTATCATTTTACACATTCTCCTCGCAGCCTCGTTCACGCTAATAATTAACTTATGCATCACGATTTTTTAGTTTTGTTCTTATTTAAATTTTGTTAGCGTTTGTTTGTTTTACGTTAAACTTTTATGTAATATGGATTCGTCTCGATGAGAGAAACCGAAAAAATAAAAAATTATGACTTTTACACAAGTATTTTTGAGAAATGTCCAATAAAAAGTCCAAAAACTGATTTTGTAAGTTTTTTTTTTGTGGATATTTTCTAAAATAGTTGTGTAAAAGTCATAATTTGTTACATTCCTCTCGTCGAGATGAACTTATATCACATAAAAGTTTGCCATAAAACCAACAAATGCAAAAAAAAAAAAAAATTTGAAAGTTTCTGTTAATTTAAAAGTTTCAGACAATTTTTTTTGTTGTCTTTATTCAAATATATTTTCGTATTTGTTACTTTTGTGCCAAATTTTACACAAGTATTTTTTTGAAACATTCATTTTTGGGTTTTTTCTTGGATATTTCAAAAAATAATTGTGTAAAAGTCATAATTTTTTACTTTTTTTGGATTCATTTAGTTGAGATGAAACTAATAATGCATAAAAGTTGTGCAAAACTAACAAACAACGAAAAAAATTTGAATAAAGAGAGAGTCAAAAAGTTGTAGTCTACCACTTTTAGGTTAATGAAAACAGGGCCTAAGTCACATAATTCGCGGGCGGGAGTACTGGATGCGGGAAAACGTCTTTGAAACACATTCGAACCTACTAAAAATTTGTAAGAGAGAGGATTGAGCGCATGTGCGCAAGACATTTTCATGGATTATGTGACTAAGCTTATATATAGGCCTATTAAACTTGTAACGATCCGCGCTAGCTAACACGCTTAACCCTTAGCCTATCCGCGTAGGTCAACAGATTAATTAATCTCGAGTTATACAGTAGTTCGTCACAATTCATTATATAGTAGTACTCCCTCCTTCACAAATTATTTGCACGGTCCGCAAAACGAAAACTTCAAAAAATAAAATACTTTTTCCAATCCAAAAGTCAAAAAAATTGCAACATCCCCTTGCATAAAAAGGAGGGTAATTGTGAGATCCCCTTGCATGTCCCACATCCGTAATCCGTAAAGAAAAGGGAAGTTAGTATTCCGTCTGTCTCGCAATTTCTTAAACTCAATCAATTTCTTGGGTTAATCACTCATTCATTTGCGTATTATTAAAAAGGTACGGATTTTTTTTGAAAAAATCTTATTCACGGAGCTTCGTGAATAAAATAAAATTTTATAGAAGTGTATTGCAATTATCCAAAAGCATTTTGAATGAACGATCGTAATTCATTTCCTCCGAAAAAACTTATTTCCCAGCAGATATCTCGCATTATTTTTACTATACATTTGCAGAAGTATGGACCGTATGGTATAGATTAACGTATAGGTGTTGTTCATTTTCCTACTCCAACTTGGCTACTTCTCATATTCTGCGTTTGTTGGCAGAGCTTTTGGTTGTCTCAGACTCTGCCGGTCTGCCCCCATAATTATCCCGCAGTGTCAGTACCACCTCCTCCCTTAAATTATTTCCCCTGTCTTCTTCTCTCAAAATTATTTTTCCATTGGACGTTTTTTTTCACTGCCTCATTTTCCCACTTTTCTTTACTTCTTCTTATAGTACTGCTCCCTGCTTCCCAATTGGGTGTTTAATGGTGGCTACTGTTGCTGTGCTGCTGCTGTCACTTCATTACTCTGTTGGGCACTTAAGCATATACTAACTGAGTACGTTTGTACTGTGCGCTGTTCCGGACATTTTTTACCCTCGTAAACCCATTATACGGTTTGCTATACGTTTGTGTTAAATATGCTGTGTTGAGGAGCTTGTTGGGTGATCAATCAATGGCTGGTTCTTCCTCTGTAGTGCCATCGTTGCCGCCGCCGCGGCCCAAGTCTCCGCCGGAGTACCCGGACTTGTATGGGAAGCGGAGGGAGCTGGCCAAGGTTCAGATGTTGGAGAGGGAGATTAGTTTTCTCGAGGTTCGGTTTTTGAAATCCAACTTTGTTTCTTTTTGGTTAATTTGCTGAGTTTCTTTTGTGGGTTTTATTTTACTTTCTTTATAACCTATGGGATTCGTAGGTGTGGTGGAAAACTAGTACTAGTATCAAAATGGGTTTTTTTTGGTTGCCTCAAGTTAAATGAGTTGATTTCTGTAGAAAATATTTTCCCGGAGGCTCTACTACCACAACCACCACCAATGCCGCCCCCCACCGGTTAGGCGCTAGTACGCTTTCTAACAATCAGGGGAGTCGAGAGTTGAAGGGCCCAAACAGGGGTGGACACAGAATTTGTGCATAGCAAGCCCCCGAACCTCGTTTGTATTTCTACGGTGACCACAAAAGTTGCTAGGTCTAAATTTATTTTACACGCGCGACCAGAAACTCGTTGATACTTGGAATAACAGTTAGTTTTTTCCACACATGTTGTAAGATTTTTTCTCCTCCGAGAGACTTATAGGAGCCAATCTAATTGTTTCGACCAGGGGCCGACACCCTGACAACACTCCAACGGTCTGCCCCTGGTCGAAACAATGGGAGATATTTTTGGAAGAGATTTTTTCAAGTAATAAATCTAGCTACTCGAGTTTTATTGAGCGGTTTTCTACTGGCCCCACAATAGCTACACCCTTGCTAACAATCACTTTCAGGATTGTGACAATCTTTTTTTCTTGCAATCATGTTTTTGCCGAAACAGAGCACAACTTTTGTGATTCGGTTGAGTTTGAATGCATACCCCCATACTTTACCATCTATGAGAAATTGTGTCGAAAAATATTGGAAGGGAAAATAACTGAACACCAAGTAACTAAAAGTTGATAAAATGGAGGATTATCTGAAAAATATTCAGGTGAGCGAAAGCTAGTCTAGTTAGTTGAGGTGCTTGTACGCTGGTCTGAACATTCTGATTCCTGAGTTACCCAAAAAAGGTAAACTTGATAAAAACAACTGATATTGATTATTGAAATCATCCCCTATCCAAATTGGAAAGAAAACTTCAAGTGGAAACCCGTTCGAAAATTGCTATCTGGTTTTCCAAGTACAATGGAAAAGAGTTTATGAATCTATGATGTCAATGTTCGAATATCGTTGCTTGATCTACAAAGTGGGATATCCAACAAGCTCTCTATCACTTTTGTACACAATGTAAAATCATGCAGCCTAATTGCACTCTTGAAACATGACTGACCATCAATGACCACTATCGAGGGCGCAATGGTCATATTTAGCATGCTTGGATGAAGGGGGGAGACACTGGATTTAACTTGCTACACTTGTACTTTAAAACCCTTGACATTGTAAGTACTTCAAGAGTTTCAAAAGAACCTCAGAGCTCTACCCCAACGTATGCTTATCTCCAGATGGTCGCATTATGGTGTGGTTTCCGTTATCCATCGTGTTGATCATGTATACCTCAAGTTTTGAACGATAACTTCGAATGACATGAGTAAGAGAAACAACGATTAAAGGGTCCGATTATGTAAACACAATTGGTCATTCTAAGGTGCTCGACTTTGTATTCTGTGGCCAATTAAACTTCTTCTGAACCATTGGTGATTTGCAGCTATCTAAAAGTCAGCTAGACAATAGATGATCCTCTATTACTCAGATTCAACCATGCAATTTGCGAAAGTTCAGTTTTTTAGAGGAATCTCTCACACTGTGTGGTACTTCATGGTATTTCCCATTTCTCGAATCAATAGTATGAAAGTGTGAGTTAATGGGTGGAATGTGATCACTGGGATAGATCTCCAAAGCTATAGGACAAGTGATACAAGCAAAAGGGTCGGTGATTGGACACGATTAACCTCTTAACTTTACAAGTCGGTTGGATGTTATCTTTCTTCGAGCATCTGATGTTAGGACAACTCTTTTATCTGCTTCAATTTTAGTTCTCTTATTACATGCATGTCAATAGTTGTGAAATGGAAGCTGGAAATTGGATTGTGTTACCACAGCTACAATGTCACATCTAAGATATCTGTGAAATAAGATTTGCTAATATGCTTGAGATTTAGTTATTTATACCTCCTTGTGTAAAGTCGTTACACGAATAGGTATTTTCCGCCATGAAAGTTTAAGCTGCGAAGTATCCCTACCATTCTCCTTTCCCTATTCTTTGTAACGGTGCAAATGTCGTTGATGCTGCAGGGAGAATTAAAATTCGTCGAAAGCCTTCCACCTGCCTCCCGGTGCTGTAAAGAGTATGTGATTGCTCTCGCAATTGTGTCGTATTGTACAGAATGTAGTTACTAAACATCCGTTCTAAAATCTGGCTCTTTTGTTCTAACAAAGCTCTCTCTTAAATTAAGTATCATTTGGAGACATCTACTCAGTTATGTTGCTAAAGCTAAACTTGATTGGACTTGCAATTTACCAGGGTTGCTGATTTCGCGGTGACAAATCCGGATCCTTTTATTCCTACGTAAGAATGTGCTCAACAACCTTTTTTTTTTCTTGGAGTTTAGTTGGAGATTGCTTTTTAACATACTTCTTTGTCTACCAGAAGTCGGAAGATTCGTAGATCTTGTCGATTCTGGAAATGGCTCTGGTATCTTCTCGTCCTTTGCTCATCTTTTCTGCATATATGGAGTACTTATGTTGCCTCATATTTCTTCGAAATTGATGCTGTCTAAAGCATAATGTTTACTGGAACACCATATGAATGGAGGAAGAAGCAAAAGAGAGTTACTGTTCATGTTAAAACATAGTTCAGGCAGTCATGCGATTCTCTAGCAACAAACTTGATGTGCATCGGAATGGATTTCGTTTTTCTTTCTTTCTTCCCTTTTCTTTCGACAAAAGTGATGTATTGCTCTTACAACAAACTTGTTGTGCCATTGCAATTCAGATAGTTATTGTTTACAGAATACGTGTCACTCCAACCAACACTTCACCTATCAATTATTTTCTCATGGTAACCGATAGACTATTGCTAGGTAGCCTTTCTGATATGTTGTCTCTACGTGCAATTGGCCAAGGAGGAGTATTACTTTGAAATGACAGAAGCTTGAAATGGAAATATCTGTATATTGTTAGATGCACTCGTGCAAGGGAAATTAAATTATCTTCTCTCAGTCTCAGTCGTGCATACAATTTTGTTTAACAAGTAATGTACCCTTTTTTGTGCAGTGGAGCACCCTGTTTTAACTTCTCATGGATGTGCTGTTTTGGGTGCATCCCTCATCTTGAAATGCCAAGCTGCTGCTGCAATTGCAGCTTACGGAACTGTCATCCATGCACTCATTGTTCAATGCCAAAATGTCGGTGTTGCTCCTGGCCTCGCTCGCGATGCTTTGACAAGATCTCGTGCTGCAGCAGTAAGTGTTGCACTCCCCGGTGTCTTTCGTGCCCAGATTGCTATTGTAGATGTAGTTGCTCTTGTCCTAAATGCCCAAAGCTAAACCTTTGTTGCTGTTGTACAAAAAGCTGTTGCTACCTCCCCTGTCTATGTTGCTAGGATTTAATGAAATAGTCCAATGGTATCTTTCTTCCTATTCAAGGTACCATTCTATTTGTTATGAAATTGCTGGTGTGTGGTCCTTATGTTGCATCATTGAACCAAGCCAATACTACAGAATTGACCGTTGCATGTTTTTCAAAACAATTATCTGTTGTCATCTTGAGATGGAATCGATAATGAATACAAGGAGATTGACTTCTACACTCCCCATTTCTGCACCTACACTTCTTTTTTTGTCCTTATTCATGTGAATTTACCTTTTTACCCTTTCATAAGTTCACTTTTTTACACATTAAGGGGCAATAGAGTAAATTCACATCAAATAAAGACAAAAAAAGGAGTGTGTGTGGTAAAAAGGGGAGTGTAGAAGTCAATTTCCATAAAGAATTTAGACAGGTAAATAAATCTCATTGGCTGACCATAAGACCACAATTTTGGAACATTGACTCATATGTGGGATAAATCGACTCTTTTAAATTGACGTTAAGCAAATTACAACTCAGGAAATACCCAAGAATTTGGACAACCTAAGCTTTCACAGTCCGAAAATTTTCAGAATCAGCAGTAGCTGATCTTGTTTATCCAGTTCGGTGCTCCCCAGACACAATTGTTTTGGATGAATTTGGTCGTGGAACTGCAATTCTGGTTCATACAATATAAAAGATATAAGGTAAAGGATATCCTCTTCTTTTGTTCATCTTGTTAGAATGTAAAGATGATTGAAGCAAGCAAATATTTTTCATCCTCGGCAGTTGGGATCAAAACAAAACAAAGCAATAAGAAGTGGAAGCATTTAATCCCCAAGAAAGCAATAGGAAATCAGGCACATTATTTGTCTTTCCTGCCGAAAACCACATTCGATTTCCATTGCAAAAACACAAACTGCAAAGTTATCCAACATGATGTGCCTAATTCTAATACATTAGGTATTGCTTGGCACACCGAATTTGGATTTCAGGAGGAACTTCTTTCTCTCCCTTTCTGTTTTCATCTCTAACTCTTCAGAGCTATTTTCAGCTTGTATTTGCTACATTGGCACTAGAGAAAAACTACACAAACCAATCAAACAAGACCCAAAATTCTTTCAGTCTCACAAAGCATAATTTCTCAATCTCAAAGCTGTGTCCAAGCATAAGCTATTGGGCTCCTCACTTGGTTTTCAGAGTTGCTCCACACCAGTGAACCAAATGAATTAGGATCTGGTACTGCACCCTTCTTAGACACGAAAGTAACTGTATACCGCAGCTTGTCTCCTACATTCTTGAAAACAAGTCTAGACGGCTTCACGGTCACAGAAACTGACGGTGGCCCATCGACCGCCACATCATATATAGATCCTGCAGTTCCCACATTTGTCAACTCTCTAGTGTATCGCACAACTCTTTTTTTGCCAAACAAGACTGAGAATGATGGGTAGTTGAGTTGGCCAGGGTCCGCGAATTTCTTCACACACGTGATATTTGGGTGCTTGACAATGGTTTGTACATGCTCAACGGTGTAGTCCAAGGAGCATAAGAAGGCTATATATTCATCAGTTGAGATATCATAAACAAGGCCCGGAGAAAGTGCCTTGTGCGGGTCGACATGGCCAGACCCATGGGCATATGGGGTGGAGAAGGCGCCCTCTGCAGCATCACGCAGCGGGGATTTTGTGTTGTCGCGAACATAGGCAGTTGTCATGAGTGCCGATTTGATTGCGCTCGGGCTCCAGTCTGGATGTGCTGCTTTGAGCAATGCTGCTAGTCCACTTATGTGCGGGCATGACATGGATGTACCTATAACATTTAATTGCCAAAGAAAATCAAAATTGGGACACGCAAATTAACTACATAGGCTAAAGCAGGTTATCCAACAACAACAAAAAAAAGAAGAGTGAAGAAAATAAACGCAAGTAGTGAGCCTCTGTGAAATAGGTATTTGCCTCATGGGGCATAGGTGTTTGTTGGAGTAGAGATTAGGTTCAAGCCCTCATAGTGAGTTTTTCTGCCAAGCCCACATTGACTTTCTGGGACAAACTTCTAGCAATACTGGTTCCACAAGTATGGGAGTGCAGAAGAGAAGGCAATTATCCATCACAGACAAAGGATCAACTTGTGTCACTTTCACTAACTAGTTTCTGTTAAAAAGTCATTATTCACTTCTCTAAAAATCATATTACTTGAACATTTTTGAGACCCTTATGGGTGGTGGGTCATGCCCACTGGAAGGGGCATAATCCCAACATGTGAGTGTTTTGATCAACTACATATGGTCCAAGGCTAAAAGGGTATTGTAGGACCACAGCCCACAGCATGCTCTAAAGGCCTCATTTTTTGGCAGCCAAACATATACTGACTAGTGACTTGTCCATTATCTCCAGCCTAATTATGATGCATTGTGATGGCAAACCACTAGGGTAGGTAGCCCCACCAGCTCTATGTATGCTTCAATTCCCTGAAGTCAGGGTAAGAGTTTGTGAATTCAAACATATATTAATAATCAAAACAAATTTTCAAGAGAACTTTTCAAAATGTTGTTTTCTATAACAAAACTCTCTAGGAAAAAATAACAGCTAACCTTTCGAAGTAAAACATTGACCAGCATCTAATTTGTGACTGAGTTAGATATTTGATCATTTTCGCCGTTGAAAAAAAAGAAAGATAATTGAACATTTTTTGACTAAAAGTTAGTAGAGAAAAGCTAAGAATCAACTCGCTTTAATGCAAACCTAACCTCTTTTTGCTTTTAGCATGTGCTTTACAATCTTAGAATGCCAGCTCAATCACCATTCAAGCCCACCACCAGAACTGAATAATTACACCACCTATCAAACTAATTATCTCAAGCTTAGCTAACCTTACACGACCTTTAATTATTCAAGACCTACTTCGAACCGAATTAACAAGCAAAATGCTACACTTGGACTCTCCACAATGCGAACAGTTATAACCATGTTAACTACATTGGCCGATGTTTAACAGCTAAAAAAAGGTCAGCTATGCACAAGAATGAATGAAAGTTGGTGGTGGTAGCAGCACTGCTATGGAGCCAGAATTGCGACCAAGAAATCACCTCGAAAACCAAACTAAACATGGTGATTCACTTGGACTCGTGACCTCGCACAATAAATCTTGGCATTTCATTTTGCATTTGGTTCGTGGAGAATATTTTTGTCCCAACTATTCACAGTACTGTTTCCCGGGCTGGGCCTTGCTTCAATCATGCACGTAAAATTTTCATGTCCCGAACCCGCAACACAACATAGGGATCAGATTTGCAAGTCAAACTTTTCTAAGTATTTGTATGACTAGAATGGGAGAGGCTTATGATCAAGACTCAAGAGACCCTAATTTGTACTCTTTTGTCCATCAAATGGCGCGTTTGGTTCCCCATTTGCTTAAGGTCTATTGCTTCAGCAAATAAGCAAGTGTAGCCAAACTATCTATCTCACTATGAACTCCTACCTATATTGCTCACTATTTAGTAACTGGTAAGATCCCACTAATCAATAGTAGTTACTACCTCCCTCCCATTTGTCTACTTTTTGAATTTAACGTCTCAAAATATTTGTTCAATTCTAAATAGACTTTAAAAGTTTCAATTAATGGGCTCTTTTGACAAATTATGCATAAAACAATGCGCACTCTCATTTAATGTCAAAAAAAGTGAGGGGCATAATAGAAAATTCAAAACTTTAGTAGTAATCATGTTGCCACTAAAAAGTTGAAATTCCAAAATTAGACAAACAAATTTGTACGGATCGAGTATCAACAGGTCCTAAGTTAAGGAGTTCAATTTTGTTCACCCTACTTGAAAGAGGGTGAACATTGTCCTCTTTCATTGGTTGAAATGGTATGGACGCTGTCACAATATGATGTCATGCTTACTATACAATACACTTTTGAGTAAGCATGACATCACTTCGTAGTGGGGTTCACATCATTTCAACCAATAGAAAAGAATACAATGTTCACCCTCTTAAGTGGAGGGTGAACAAAACTCAACTCTAAGTGAAGTACTCCAAAAATCAGCACAATGAATTGGGATGACATCCCAATTGTATCATCTGGACATCCACTTAGGAGTATCAAGTTCACAAAACAAACAGCCAAACATGACGTCAGAAATTCTAGCCGTTTGATTTGCTTACCGGACATGATGTTGAACTGAGTCTTCCTCGTATCCTGGTCCAAACCAGTGGGCCCAACAGCCTCCGACCAACCAGCCAAGATGTTAACCCCCGGCCCAATCACATCCGGCTTCAACACCTGCTGCGTCACCATATTCGGCCCCCTCGAGCTAAACGCCGCCACCACCGGCGACGGCCTCACATTCAACACCGTCCCACCGAAACTCAGCACCGCCGTCGCCCCGTCCTTCCTCACGTAGTCCCTTATCAAGTCCCCCACCTTCCTCCCCACCGCAACCGCCGGCAACAAGTGGCTGTCCGCCACCAGCTCCTCCCCGCTCGCCGCCGTGTTCGCCAGGATCATCCCCACCCCGCCCGCGTCCCTCACCACCAAACCCTTCTCCACCCGCGCGTTGATCCCCCTGTCACACAACACCAACTTCCCACGCACCACGTCCGGTTCGAGCGAACCGCGCAAACACAGATTACTCGAACTGTTCTTCCCCGTACTGTAAACCAAACCAACCGGTTTCTTCCCCATTCCCTTCCCGCTGTACAACGACACCCCGGTGAACCGCTTGCCGTCCCCCATCACGGCATAAGCCGGAAAATCCCGGTCTATCGTTCCGGCCCCGACCGTCATTATCCAAGGCGCCACGTTGGCAAGCGAGCCTTTCCCGGGCCCACTGTTTCCGGCCGAGCAAGAGACGAAAATGCCCTTCTCCGTCGCCGTAAACGCACCGATCGCAATCGTATCCCTATAATACGGAGCAGAACCGCCACCGAGAGAGAGCGATAAGACATCGACGCCGTCAAGGATGGCCCGATCCATCCCGGCCAGGATATCCGACCCGAAACACCCGGTTTTCCAGCAGACCTTGTAGGTAGCCAAGCGGGCGTTGATTGCCATCCCACGCGCCGTTCCGCTCGCGTAACCTAGTAAACTCGCGTTGGCGACGTGGGCCCCGGCGGCCGTGCTGGACGTGTGGGTCCCGTGGCCGTCGTAGTCACGTGGCGAATCGATCTCTTGTTTTTCTTTCGGGTCGGACCCTGAGGCCATGTGGTAGCCCCTCGAAAACCTCCGAGCGCCGATGAGTTTCTTGTTACAGAGGGTGGGTTTGAAGTCCGGGCCGGACTCGCACTCGCCTTTCCACTTGGCGGGCAAGTCGGGCATGCCCGAGTCGTCGAAGCTCTTGGACTCGGGCCAGACTCCGGTGTCGAGAACACCGACGACGACGTCCTGGGAGGCCTGGTTGAGTTGCAATGGCGTGTGGCCTGCCCAGAGGCCCAGTTGAGGGTCGAGGCCGAGGAATTCGGGGGTTCGGGTGGTGTGGAGGGAGTAAAGGGTGTCTTGGTAGACGCCGAGGACGGAGTAGGAGCGGCGGAGGGATTCGGCTTGGGACGGGGTGAGGGAGGCCGCGAAGCCGTGGTAGGCGGTGGTGTAGGTGTAGAGGAGTAGAGAATCGGAGTCGGAGTCGGAGTCAGAGGAGGTGGTGGTGAGGGAGTTGAGCGTGGCGGAGTACCAGTGGTGGTGGGTGGGGAAAGAGGAGGGTTTGAGGTTGTGGTTCATGTGGACAATGTAGGTGGTTTGTTTGGCGGCGAGGCAGGGGAGGAGGAGAGAGAGGAAGGAGAGCCAGATTACCGACTCCATGACTAGAGAGAGAGAGAGAGAGAGTGGGGAGTTTTGATACTGGTCGGAGTGGGAAGTGTGTATTTTATCTACACTGTGGATTTTTGTATCGAGAGAAAGAAATGTGAACTGTCAGAGAAGATGGGGAAGGACTCGTGTCGGGTATATATGGGAAGTAGATTACAGAAAGGCCTTGTCGTTTAGTTTTATTACTTTAAATGCCACCACCGGTTAGAATATTCAAATATCCGTTTGTTTATTTCAATGTAAAATATTTTTTCAGAAAATAAATTTTAAATTTTTATGTTTTGAGTGTTTGATTGACACTTGAAAAATATTTATAGAAATCGTCAAAATAGTGTGTATAGAGAGAGAGAGGGCTTAAATGATAGAATGATATGAGAATATTAGAATTAAACGTGGTTCAAAACTGACAATCGAAGAAACTGAGTAGTGAGAATTGCAGTAGAAGACAATGGATTCATTTCGAAAAATAACTTACGAAAGCTTTAGGAAAATAATATTAGCACTCCAAAAATTGATGGAGGCACTCCAAAAAACAAAGATTAGTGACTTTGGAATTACACTGATTTTGGAGTGTCTGTATCATTTTTTGGAGTGCCAATATCATTTTCCAAAATTTAAGGATAAGTCATTTTCATCCAATTAATGAAAAATATTTTACATCCTCATTTTTTACACAATTAAACACCGAAAAATAGGTAAAATATTTTACCGAAGAACATTTTACGCCCAAACAAACAGAGCCTTAGAATATTCAAATTTTGTTCATCTAATATGGGAATCGAACACAGACAACGCTTTATTGAGTTAAGTTTCGAATAGTTTTCAAATGACTCAGTTCATTTGTAGCTCTAACTGTCCTACCATTGAGTATATATAATATGCTCTTAAAATACTACTCCAATTGTGGCTCGGCTGTAAGTCTGTTCCTCAGTTATTAAAAAAAAAAATACAACTCCAAAACAGAGAAAAATGTTTTTCATACTTTCTTTGGTTAAGTGACACGCTCTTTTTCTTGCCTTTATTGAGTTATATATTGTAGGCAAATAAAAGAAGAATATCCATCTTGTTTTTTTTTTTTTTTTGACATGGATCCATCTTGTTTTACAAACGCTAAAAAACACAAGTATCTTAATTATATCAAACTAGACACAGGCTGCAATCATTTTTAATTTTATGCCCAACTGATAGTTCCATTGAGGCCATTAAGGGAACAAATAGGTAAAAATATTCACATGAAAAACTTTTGCTTTTGGTTAGGATGGGATCTCGTGACTCTTATGTAGTGCAAGGGTAGCGAACTAAACTAGTCTCAGGTGAGAAAAAGATACCGATAAATTACTTTTTTTCAGCACATAATGAACTTCGTATATTTAGCCCAAAAATAGTTGTTGATAGGCACGAAGTAAATGCTTTTACAGCTCATTATCTTGAATTTTACACCACATTGACGAATTAAGTGCATTCACACCTATTGAAGGAACCATTGTAAGAAAATTCATAGCAAACTAACCATTTCCCAATGTCCAAAACGAAAGAATCTGTGATAGAGGATAGGGATTTCAGATTTCGAAAGGAGAAAGGGGGCATGCAGTGATACATCTAATATTTCGAGATAGCAAAGGGGTAGATACTGTCAAGCAAATCTAAATTTTCTTTGCTTGGAGCTTTTTGATACGTGTGAAATTCGCGCAGTACCAAAAGGAGAAAATTTGAAGGAAAATAAGACTATTTATTTTGTACATTTTCTTAGAAAAGAGGTAACCGTTATACATACGCATCGAAAATAAGTTTTACCAAAAAAAAAAAACTATTTTTTTCTCCTTTTTTTTTTCGCTTGCTACTTTAATTTTACATTTCTAAACCACTGTATTTTTGTCATCTCGTCCAAAACTTCATATTATGAATAAATATTGAATATTTTTCTAAAGGTAGAATGAGAAAACTAAATTTATTTCTGTTGCAAAAGTTTGCACCAAAATGGTTCCAGTCAATTGTCTAAAGTGGGTTAGGTTTACAAACCCACGCATTCATCACACTATGTAAATGCAAACCAATTAACCACAAAACTCTCTTGTCACATGCCATCTTCTCACCTTAATCTAGTGGGTCAAGCTCCAAGACACACCCTTTTGGGTACATGATATATATGTACCCATAATACATGCATAACATTCGCGACAAAGAGACGTAACAGTTTACCACAAAAAAGCATGATATTTTGAACCGAAAAGAGTCACAATATTTTAACCCAATAAGCGTAACATCTATAAAGGTGCAACTATATAACGACCATATAAAAAGACATAATATTCACCAAAACAAGGCGTAACATTTCACCAAAGGAATTGTAACATTCACGGGGTCACTAAACATAGACATAACCCAAAGGTAGGGGTGCGTATTAATATTAAGGGAAAGACTACAATTCACATCCTTTATTTGGGTGTATATAATATGCACCCCCGAAATGTTATGAATTATAGAGAAAATATTACGAATCGCATTGCTAAAAAGTTATAAATCGTACAAAGGTTACGAAATATACTAAAATGTTATGAATTATAATGAAAATGTTACGAATTTTACTGCTGAAAGGTTATGAATTTTAGAACAAAAGTTACGAAACACAATAAAATGTTATGCATGAAACATAAAATATGTGCATATGGTACATCTTTTTAAAGGGTGTGTATTGTAGACTTTCCCAATATTAGCATTTTCCTAATCTAGTGTGTGCAAACATATTACGTGGAAGAAGTTTAGTGAGAGCATTAAATGTGATTCCGAGTGATCATGATTTCATTTACGACAAATTACAGTTGCGATGAAATTTCTAACATCATAATTAATGGTGGAATCATTTTATCAAGTTAATTAAGCAAATCATCTCACACCAACAACCATGCTAAATTCAAACTACAACTAATTTTAGAAGAAGAAGAAGGAGGAGGAGGAAAATGCGGGGTTAATTCTATTAAATTTTCTTATGAAATACGTATAATGTTCATGGTTAATCCAAGTAGTTAAGGGAGATTACCTTATGTATCAAATTCCTAGTAGCTAGATTAGAATTCTCGATTCAATCATATCCTTGCATCCGTACTTATAATTGCAAATCGCAGCCATTAGTCACAAGCGACTCGGGTATATGATGCTGGGTTCGGAAATTTTCACCGATTGATTTAATGTAATTGTAAATATTAGTATGGTATCAATAAATGAAAAAATAGATCAGAGTGATATGGCGATTTAATTTTTAAAAAATTTAAGTGACGGTGGAGAGGAAAGAGTTGTGGGTTGGTATGAACAATTTGACAAAAAAAAAAACTTAGGAAATTGATTTTGGCACTTTATTTTTTTTGTATTTTTTATTTGAAATTACAATAATACCTATTAAAGTAGATGAACACTAGCAAAATAAAGGATAATTTAATAATTTTATATACGATAAAGAAGAAAAATAGAGTGCCAAAATTACTTTTCAAAAACTTAAATTGCAGTGCAAAATTTTTAGTGAAAAGAGGGCCTAAGCTCCATAGAAAATGCCGGAATTTTGTAAGACATTTGTTTTTGTTCTTTTTGCGGAAATTAATTATTTTAAGACGAGGGAAAAACACAAGGAGGAACATATGTGGCATGGTCATGTATTCCGTCACAGAACTAAAAACTGAAGGCATTTTGGAGACTAAAAGTGCTAAATATACAACAATTCAAATACAACAATATTAAACACAATTTTTTACATACATGTAGAATTCACGCGCACTTGTATATACCGCAAGAAATTGTGTTTGCATTATTTTGTACTTTTTGTTCGGGAGCAAAAGTGGAGACCCCCGAGCAGCGGTGTGGGGAGTCGTGCAAAGTGGAGTAGTTAAATGGGCATACCGTAATATTTGTCTTGTCTTTTTATTACTCTCGTGTGTGTGTGGGGAAGCTTAAGGTAAAAAAGTCCAATGCATTTTACGGAACGGAAATGGTAACGGCTAGATTTTTTAAGCAAACAGTCGCGGAGTACGAACTACTAGTATATGCATAATCATTGGTACCATGGCGGCGGCGCGTGGTTTTCACCCGCCTATTCTCTAGTGGCAGTTTGATTTCGGTGCATAAATTCAGACATCGGCCACCACCAGTGTTTTCCCGGCCATCCGGTTCCGCTACAGGTGTCCGTTTGGTTCTACTCAAAATTCACACCCGAACTAATTGTAGGAGAAATATTATTACCATGTTTTCTAAATTTTAGTATTACTTATGATTTTAGTTTAGTATTCCCTTCGCCCAAAATGATAATCTGATTTACAAGACGGGGTTCAAAAAATTTGAGTTCTTTAAATTAATGAAAAAGTTTGGATTTTTTCTTCAAAAAAATCTATTATTTTGAAGTCCTCATTTTGTGAACCGGAGTATCACTTTGGGACGGAGGGAGTATAAATTATTATTTATTTCGCCTAGATAATCTTGGTTTTTCTTGTTAAGAATATTTTTCTAATTTGTTTTTGTTTCTTAGTCACCAACTACCGTTACGTATAAATGTATGTTAGAGCTATATTTTGAGCACAACAATGAAAATTAGGTCCTTGTCTTTTCGATTTTTTTTTAACACGACCAACTACCGATATGTATCACTTTAAGTTCAATTTTTTGACCTCTTCATGGCTGCTGCCCACAGAAATTTTTTTGATACCGGGTAGGTACCATGTGGCTGTGCCCAAGCAGCCCATCTGAGCAGTCCAAAAGTGTATCTTAGGAAATTGATTTTGGCATTTTATTTTTTGTATTTTTTATTTGAAATTACAATAGTACCCATTAAAGTAGATGAACACTAGCAAAATAAAGGATAATTTAATAATTTTATATACGATAAAGAAGAAAAATAGAGTGCCAAAATTACTTTTCAAAAACTTAAATTGCAGTGCAAAATTGTTAGTGAAAACAGGACCTAAACTCCATAGAAAATGCCGGAATTTTGTAAGACATTTGTTTTTTCTCTTTTGGCGGAAATTAATTATTTTAAGACGTGGGAAAAACACAATGAGGAACATGCAGAAGGGGGCTGACTGGTGGCATGGTCATGCATTCCGTCACAGAACTAAAAACTGAAGGCATTTTGGAGACTAAAAGTGCCTACATATATATACAATAATTTAAACACAATATCAAATATAATTTCTTATACACATGTGGGGTTCACATGCATTAATATATACAGTAAGAAATTGTGTTAGAATTGTTGTGTAGCATTTTTGTTTGGGGAACAAAAGTGGAGACCCCCAACCCCAAGCAGTGGTGTGGGGAATCGTGCAAAGTGGGAGTAGTTAAATGGGCATACCGTAATAAGGCCCGTTTCGGAATATAAAATAAGTACTTATTTTTTAAAAAGGTAATTTCAAGCTCAAAAATAATAAATCTTGTTCGTTTGGTAACTTTTGGTATTTTAGTTTTGGTAGCGGGTGGAAAGAGAAATAGGGTAATGATTGGAGAGAGGGGTAATGATTGGAGAGAGATAGAGAGAGAAATGAAATTAATAATTGGAGAAATAATGTAATGATTGAGGAAAGATATAAGGTAATGATTGGAAAACAAAGTTAAAACAAAGTAAATATGTTAAACGAACAAAGCCATGCAAATAATTTTTTTATCAATATGGATTTTGTTTAATAGATCTCATCAAGATTTTTAATACGGTGCAAAAAAAAAATTTCATTTACATTATTTTTGAATTTGAAAATGTGAAATAAGCTGCTTATTTTTTAAGAAAATTTCTGGAACGGAGCCTAAGTTTGTTTTGTCTTTTTACTCTCGTGCCCGTGTGTGTGGCCAGTGGGTAAGGTAAAAAAAAGTCCGATGCATTTTACGGAAATGCAACGGCTAGATTTTTTAAGCAAACAGTCGCTCTTTTTGACCAACAAATGTTTGGATTTTTTAAGCAAACAGTCGCTCTACGTAGTGTACTACTGTAGTACGTACTACTAGAATCTGCATAATCATTGGTACCATGGCGGCGGCGCGTGGTTTTCACCCATGCTGCACCGCCTATTCTCTAGTGGCAGATTGATTTCGGTGCATAAATTCAGGCATCGGCCGCCACCAGTGTTTTTCCGGCCATCCGGTTCCGCTACATGTCTCCATTTGGTTCTACTCAAAATTCACACCCGAACTAATTGTAAGAAATATTATATTACTATATTTTCTAAATTTTATTACTTATTATTTTAGTTTAGAATTCCCTTCGCCCAAAATGATAGTCTGATTCACAAAACGAGGGTTTAAAAAAATTGCATTTTTTAAATTAATGAAAAAAGTTTGGATTTTTTCTTCAAAAAAATCTATTATTTTGAAGTCCTCGTTTTTTGAACCAGACTATCACTTTGGGACGGAGGGAGTACAAGTTATTATTTATTTCGCCTAGATAATCTTGGTTTTTCTTGTTAAGAATATTTCTCTAATTTGTTTGGGTTTCTTAGTCACCAACTGCCGATATGTATAAATGTATGATAGAGCTATATTTTGAACACAACAATGAAAATTAGGTCCTCGTCTATTTCAATTTTTTTTAACACGACCAACTGCTGATATGTATCACTTGAGGTCCGATTTTTTGACCTCTTCATGGCTGCTGCCCACATAAATTTTTTCGACACCAGGTAGGTATCACGTGATGTCCAAGCAGCCCATCTGAGCAGTTTAAAAGTGTATTGGACAGTTCAGATTGAAACCTTCTCTCTTCTCTTACCCCATCACTCTCTTCTTTTTCTCTCTCCAAATTCGAGCCGTCTAAAACTAAAATGAACTGTCCAGATATGCCGAGCAGGCACCATATAATACCCACCCGACACTGAAAAATTTATCGTTGCCTACAAGTGATTAGGTGCCAAATTTTAGTAAAAAAAATCACAATTGCTACAATTCCCACTACGTTTCATTCGATATACCCGCTACTAGTTAGTGCTACCCATTCTCCCAAGTCCCACCGCTGTTTAAAACCTTGTCTCGGTGTCAGAAACGGAGAGTCCAGAGACGGTGGCGCGTGGCGTGGATATTGGGAAGGTGGAAAGCGAGTGCAGGGATAGTCTGAAAACGGTTACAGTTTTGTACAGTAAAGTGAGAGGTCCATGATGAGTCACAAGTGACGTGAGACTGTCAAAAGTGGGCCTGCCTTTCTGAACCGTAAATGGTGGCGCCATTCCAGCGAGAGATTATTCCATGCCCCCGGGGCATAGCCACGTGGTGCCCTGGGGCTTTCTGCACCACACATTTCAACGGGCCATTGAAATGTGTGGTGCAGAAAGCCACCACGTGGCTATGCCCTTGGGGCATAGTATAATTTTCCCATTCCAGCATATCAACTCTCATCAGTCTCTCTCTCTTTATTAATTTACGTACATTTCGATTAATTTTTTTCTTTGTCTAATTAAATATAGGCTGCATATCCATGCCGGGACAAGAAAATACTTTCTTCTTTACTTTCTTGTGACCGACCCAAAAACCGAACCCGATTCAATAGTAGAAGGAGCAAACGCAACAAGCAACCGGACAAACCTTTGGCCTCCTCTCTCTCTCTCTCCCTTGTTTCTTTGTGGAACTGCAGGAGGAATAACACGCTCGATCTTTGTTGTTTTGCGTCTTTTTGTTTTTTTTGATCATCTTGTTTTGCGTCTTTTGTCACGCGTTTTCTGCAGCTGGATGGCAATCATCGATTTTGTTTCCCTTTACATTTTGGTATTTGGTTTTTGTGTTACGATTTTGCTAATATCCGCCCGTTAGACAGAATATAATATACACACAATTCTAAATAAATTCGGATATAAATACATATTTCATGAATATTAATATACTTTCATAAATATCAATACACTTTTCTCAAATATCAATGTACATTTTATCTATTATCCTACGACCATTGGGCGAAAGTTAGAGTAATCTTATCCTCTTTTTATGACATGTTGATGTGGCTTGGGATTTCCTGTCCGACTATCCCTGTCCCATTCCTCTGTCCCACTCTTTAAACGCTGACACGTGTCCTCTTCAGCAAAATTTAAAAGACCACACCACACCCAATCCCACCTTTGTCTTCTCTCCTCCTACCTCTGCCACAAAAAGTACACGACCACTCTGCGCCGATCTCAACCACTAGCTCCTCGTTTCTCCTCTCTCCCTACGGCCCACTCCACCATAACCTCACCGTTAAAATCTCTCTCTCTCTCTCTCACTCTCTCTCTGTGTATATGTACGTATCTAAACACATGAAATCATAAAGGATGTGTTTCAGATTTTTTACTAAATTTCTCTCTTTGTTTAATATTTTAACAATTCATTACTTGATTCTGGAAAATGTAGCAAGGGCTTGTTCCATCAGGTTTTCAATCTCGTGTAGGGGTGACAAACGGGCGGATTTGGGTCAAATTGGGTAAGTTGTTAGTGGGTTGGGTCTTTAATGGGTCATTGACCCATTTAGACCCATTAACTATGAGTCTAATTACCCATACCCAACCCGACCCATTTATTTTAAAGCAAACCCGACCCGCCAATTAACCCAATTACATATATACTAAAAATTCTGATCGAAAAATTAGAAAAGTAAAAAAAAATTATGATTGAAACTCATAAATTTTTTCAAAAAGACGAGAATAAGTAATTTTTTTTGTCTTATTGAATTTTTTTTGTTTTTATTCAAAAAATTATAAGTTTCGATCAAATTTTTTTACTTTTCCGATTCCTCTCATCAAAACAAATTAATAAGTCACAAAAATATGACACAAAACAAAAAAAATGCAAAAAAAATTTGAAAAAGGACAAAAAAATAAGTCAATTTTTTAATCCAAACCCTTTGCGGGACTACCATGAGAGAAATTTATTCACGGCGGAGCACAATTTCACGGGTCCATTCGCGCAATTAATGGATGAGATGTGTTTTCAATTTTGACTGGTCAAAATAATTGTTACCGGTCACAATTGATTTTTAATTCGGACCATTGGGGGGGGGGGGGGGGGGGGCTCCTGGGGGTTTGGGTTTTGGGTTTTGGGGGGGGGGGGGGGGGGGCGCAGGGGCGAGAGAGAGATTGGGGGGGGGGGGGGGGGGCGGTGAGAGAGAGAGAGAGAGCGAGAGGGGGGCGGGGGGGGGGGGGGGCGGGGGAGACCAATTGATGGGTTTGGGTTTGGAAAAGAAACCAATTAAGAGATGAAATTTGGTGGGTTATTTTCATTGCCCATTGGGTCATTTAAGTTGAACCAATTGATGCCCAATTATGACCCAACTAATAATGGGTCAGCTGGGTTTGAATCCATTCTTACCCAACTAATAAATAGGTTGGGTTGGGTCTATTTTCTAGTTGATGGGTCTGGGTTTGTTAATGGGTCTGGGTTCAATTTGCCACCTCTAATCTCGTGAGGGTTGAGTGAGATGGAAAAATTGATGAGGGAGATGACAATTTGCCATAGAGAAATCATGGTGGTTTTACAAGAGTAGCTAGATAGGGGAGAAACGAGGAGTGGGAGGGGGACAACATGAAATGGCCGTTCGAAGAGGTTGCAGCGGTGCTGCAATCGCTAGCGGAGAGGTTCGTGAGGTTTTTGGGGCAGAGGCAGGAGGGGAGAAGACAAAGGAGGGATTAGGTGTGGTGTGGTCTTTTAACTTTTGCTGAGGAGGACGCGTGTTAGCATTTAAAGAGTAGGACAGAGGAGTGGGACATGGATAGTTGGACAGGGGATCCGAGTCCTGTTGATGTAGGGGAACTAATTTTAAATTCTTCTTAAGATTCCAATGTATTTAGAAATGCTTTTATAATTTTTCTGATTGTAGTTTAGAATTTTATCTTTAATAACTGTGAAACATCGAAATCTTAAGAAGAATATATTTAGAATTCAATACACTCGTGAAAAATGATGTCATAGTTCTTCATTCTCTTATTATTTTTTATCGGGCCTTTCTATTAATAGCTCACTTCAATAAACAAAAAAATGACCCCAAAACAAAAAAAACATATACTCCGATATACTATTTTTTACACTTGTTACCATTTCAATACAATTTTTTTACCATTTCAATACAATTTTTTTAACCTTACCATCAGCTCGGCCAGTTTCAGAATATCAATCCGAAGTGAGTGGCCAAACATTCATTACCCGGAAATGCATTACCTAGAATGCAAGTCTTAATCGGCCAACCACCTCCTCATATGCGAATTGCGAAGGGAATGGATTTTTCAGAGTCTCTCTTCTCATTTGGACTTATATTTAATGTGTAGCAAAAGTTAAACCGATGAAAAGAAAACAAAATAATTCATATTTGTCAGGATTAAAAAAAAAAAGAAATTGATTTTGGCACTCCAATTTTAGCCACTGACACTCTCCACTTTGTGTCTTCATCATGTGAGATTGCAAAATAAATAGTGAAGTACTAAAATTACATAATAAAAAAAAAAGTGTTGATGTAAAAAAGGAGTGTGAACATGCCCAGCTGACTTTGCATAAACTTTCCAACGGTAAGAATCTCCAACGTGAACAACTTTATAGCACTTCTCCGTGCTATTTAAAGTCTAGTGGGGATTCCATTGAGTGGTTCAGACACTTGCCAGAGAAGATGGCCTCATTTTGAACCAATTTATTAAAGGAAAATGATTTTGGCACTCTAATTTTTAATGATGATATTTTAAAATTTATCTATTAGTGTGCTTGTTATATATTGTATAATTTTTATACTAAAAAATAAGTTTTGGAGTGTCATCATAAAAAATTGGAGTGACAAAAATCATTTGCCTTTTATATCAAATGAACTACACAAACTAGAAGTGGCGTCTAAACTAACTTATCTATCCCATCCCCCATGGTTGCTCAATGTCTGTAACTATACACCCAGAGTCCGGTTGGGGATTTTGACTTTGGACTTTTTTTTTGTGTGCATGGTCTTCAATAATTTTTTCAATAATTTTTTTCTCAATTATTACTTTCATTTCTCTCTCTGCTTATTACCCAAAATCGAAAATCAAAATTCTAAAAGGAACAAGCTCAGATTTATAAATGGGTTCCTGAATCAGTTTAGAAAAAAAAAAAAGAAAATCAGTGGAGGGATGTGGAACACAAGAGCACGCCTCAGTCCGGTCAGATGACATGTGGTTGTGTGTGGGGTTGAAGAGGCACCACCAACTGATTGTGATACCCCCAAGGCCACTGCAACTTTGTATGTTCCTCATCCACTCTGCATAATATTTTAAGGAAAAATATGGATTTTATCACGAATTTGGAACATTCGTTGTGGGCGTGGAGTATGGATCCAAAGTGATGATTCAGAGGGAGGTCATCCCCCGCACAAACAATACCCTTGTGGACAGGGGACAATCCAAGCCCACACTAAAGGAAAGGGACGATGTGCATGGGTTATTATCGGTGGCGGATCTAGAAAATTACACCGGTGGGACACATTGTTTTGTAATCTTCAAGAAATTTTTTGTAAAAAGACAAATGACGCAAAGCTTAAATATTCTATGCAGAATAAAATTTCTCCATGTTTTCAATAAAAAAAATAGTTCTCTTTGACTTTATACAAACAAGATAAACTTCAAATACTACCTAGTTAGACGAAAAGCCTTACCAATGACGAAGTACAAAATCTTACAAATGAGGCTACAAAATACATTAAAAGCCCTAATTTATTCAATATAGAAAGTCGTGATTTGGTTATAAAAAAAAGATACTCCTAATTTAATTAACAAGAATTTCTAACTCAAGATCAAAATCAAAATTCCAATTTCAAGGTACAATAGTCAATATTTACGTATCAAACAAAAGACCACAGCGGGTTCTAGGTTTGGCCAAATGAAAATGACAAAGTTAATAACGTTTGTCCTTCATGAGATTGCATGTTCAAATTTTACGGAGGCAAAACATTACAAACCCTTGGGAACACTAGAGGGTTTGTCCGGTCATTAAACTTCAGTATCCTAGAATCAGTCGAGGTGTGTTCAAGCTAACCCGAATATCTGGTTATCAAACCAAAATTGCAGCAGTGGGTCTTGCTATGGAACAATTCCTCTTTAAAATCTGAGGGATAAAACCTAAAAGGATAGCAATTACAAAAAAAAAAAAAAAAACACACTTTGATTTGGGTGGAGGCACATGACCCCACGTGTCCCTTATTGTGTCTGTCCTGGTTATTACCAAGGGCAAGGGTAAGGATGACGTCACATTGGTTTAATAAATTGTTAGTTTTTCCCGTACGCGCACGTAGACTCTTTATCGATACAAGTTTCTAAGCTCGATTGTAAAGACTGTTTTGTCCGGTCAAAACTTGGACCGAAGAAAATCTGAACCTTATGAAAATGGGAATCTATCCTTTCCCTCAACATGTGGCTTTATAAATGCTTTGTTTGCATCATCAAGTAGCGGAGTATCATATAGAAGCACTATCCTAGTATTCACCTCCTTTCCTGTAGACGTGCATCAAGGGTTTAGGAGAGTGTGCCGAAAGGGCAAAGAATCAAGAGAATGAGAGAGTTCATTTCCTGTTTCCTCTTTGTTCGTTTGCTATTCTACATGCTTTCGGTCATTTTTTCTAGGCAAATATTTATTAATGTCATTTTCTTTTTTGTTTTTATTAGGGTGAATTTACTAAAATACCATTTCATTTGGAAGGTGGAAAAAAGCTAGTAGCATCATAAAGTACAAGGGTGTTTCACTCTAGTAAAAACAAAAAGGAAGCGATGTTAACCAACAAAGGAGTGACAAAATCATTAGTCTTTTTCTATTGATCTTAGATGCTCTTATCTCACTCCAAACAGAATCTATTGATTGTTTGAAGCTGTCTTTCTCAAACTCTCCAATGCTTACACAGGTCCCAATTAAAGTATGAGCAAAACTCTTAGAATTGTTCAGAATGAGTTAATAGCACTTGAAAAATTTTAAATCTAACACCTTCAGAGAGAACAAACTCTCAAGTCCCCGATATTGACCACTACACCAACCTGGTGTACATATAAACGGGGTTGCTATCGCCCAGAGGAGTTTCTTTTACTAGTTTGTTATTCCGAATCCTGTAACTATCAGACAAACACAAGGAAACAATAGTATATAAAAATTGATTCTGAAAGATAGCTACATAACGTCGCTTTGGCCGAGTGGTTAAGGCGTGTGCCTGCTAAGTACATGGGATTTTCCCGCGAGAGTTCGAATCTCTCAGGCGACGGATGACACTTTTTTCTATTTTTTCACTCCCTGCTCCCATTTCCCGTTTTTTCGCTTCCTGCTTGGTACGAGTAATAGGTAAACCATCCAATTACAAGATATGCCCGAGGCAAAGGGAAAACAGAAAATACAATACCTCAAATTGTTCTCAGGACACAAGAGCTAACACATTGTATAACATTTTATTTATTTATTTTATAACCGAACATCCGTGTCAATTTGCGCGCGCCTTGACTAATTTCAGAACCCTGAAATTAACGACCTTACAAACCCTTCACTGATCCCAAGGTTTAAAATGTTTAGCTTCCTCACGGCACTAGGGTCTGGTAATATTAGTTGATAAAATTATTTCAACATCTAAACGTAATTTGTCTTGAATTTATCACTGCAGCTCAGTTCGGTGATCCTCGCAGTGGCGACATTTCAGATCCCAATGGCTGTTTCGGCTGCTGCAGTGGTGGTTGGCTGTTTAGGGTTGTGCTAGGGTTTGTTTTGGGGCTTAATTGTATTTTGGCTTCTCCAATTATCTAGGCTTTCAGGTGTTGGATCTTAATTGGTTAGGCTCGTCCCAGTTTATTTGAGTTTTTAGGCTTTTTAGGTGTTTGAACTTATCCCATTGGGGTTTTTTTGATTGGCACCTTGCCAATCGAAGGTTTGGGTCTCGGACTCGGTATATTTGTCATTTTCCTTTGAGTTTTTAGGCTTTTTAGGTGTTTGAACTTGTCCCATTGGGGTTTTTTTGATTGGCACCTTGCCAATCGAAGGTTTGGGTCTCGGACTCGGTATATTTGTCGTTTTCCTTGTCCTGTTTGTCTTTGTACCTTGTTCAAAGATTAATGAAATTTTTTCGCCGTTCAAAAAAAATAGGAGTAAACGTTAAGACAAGTTTGTGGCTAAGCAGGTAACCAATCTCATGCGCGCATCATTTTAAGTTTCAACAAGACGGCTTTAAAATGTGAAACAAGAACTGGGTGGTTCCACTGGATCAATTAAAATATGCCCCCTTTGCAACCTTAGAAAGGGCTTCTGGACGAGCAAAGGATGGCAATGACACCACCAACTCCCACCTGTTTCTTGAATAAGGGCACAAAGAGGCTTGAATACTCGAAACATACAGAACACCCAACGGTATCAGAGTTCCTAACAATTTTCAAAGTAGGGTTGAGAAGAGAGAGGTCACGTACATAATGAGCCTGTAAGAAGCTAAATCACAGGACCTGCTTCAGAGGACTGAACAAAAAGAAGAAGAAGAAGGGCCGGTCCCCCCCTACTTTGAAAGAGGAAGTCAACTTTGTAGAGTAAACCAACATTTCATCCAAATAGAGAAGTACTATATCACCAGATATGTAAAACGGGCTTAAGTGGTTGAACCACCAAAATACAGTGCAGAATAGATCAGACTTAAAGCAACTATATTCCTAAGAAAAGATCATGCGACTACATATTGCACACATTGCACTCCATATTATAGTTGCTCTCAAGAATTTCTGAAACCAAAGTATGCATCAAGAGTAAAATCATAGTGGTTCGAACATTCATTTGAAATCATGCTGCAGCAGAGGGTGAGAGGATCAACATAAATGCAGCAATCCTTCTAATGGCCATACTTCTGAAACTCCCACTCACTATTATCTGCACAAACAAGATGGCTCCGGGTCACACACACACAAAAAAAAATATTGAAGTCATCAAAAAGCAATCCCATTTATGTGAATCAAGGGAGTAGGTGTGGGGGCACAGGACTTACCCAATGGACACACTTGACGTGTCTTGAGCCAACGGCTGATGCAGTGGAAATGGAATGCATGGTTGCAAACCCCTAAATGAATAGAAACCAACTTTGTTACAGCAAAAATAAAATTTACATCAACCAGCAATAAGCATGCAATAGCCAGTCTAATTCCACCATGAACTACTGGATGAAATATAAATCTCCAATGCCCCAGTCTGATCGTGAATAAAGAACTGTGGGACGCTTGAGCAATTAAATGTAACTAAAATCTCCCTATGTCATCAATAACCAAGGGTTCAAATTCAACATATGTTGTTGGAACTTGGAATTACAAAGGTGAAAATAGATCACGCATCTCCACCATGCATGTCAGAGGTGCTTGTAAGACGCCAATATCTTCTTTGTGAAAAGGAGCTAACCATGGCTCTCCCCAACCTTTGTTTTCCTTAACATTTCTTCGCAATTGTCAACCGTCTTTATCCTAAACTTTCAATACCAGGACAAACCCTTGATTAGCACAACCATTCATGCCAGGACATACTGAACTTAGCTGTATAATTAACTGGCTCATGGCTTCACGTACTGTCAGCAAAAGTATCCATAGACAATGCGACCACATTTACTTTGTGAAAAGGAGCTAACCATGGCTCTCCCCAACCTTTGTTTTCCTTAACATGTCTTCGCGATTGTCAACCGTCTTTATCCTAAACTTTCAATACCAGGACAAACCCTTGATTAGCACAACCATTCATGCCAGGACATACTGAACTTAGCTGTATAATTAACTGGCTCATGGCTTCACGTACTGTCAGCAAAAGTATCCATAGACAATGCGACCACATTTACCAGTGTTGCGCCTGAGAATACCATTGTGGAACCAAATATGTCATCTCGGGCTATGACATATGACCACAAGAGAATGAGGCCTGATAGCATTCCAAGTAATTGCACCACTGAAGGTAAGAGGGAGAAGATATAACGCGGGGGGGGGGGGGGGGGGGGGGGGGTGGGGGGGGCCCGGGCGGGGAGGCTATACATAATTGGAGAGGGTTTAGCAGGAAGGGGGATCCCTGTAAAGGCCCTCATCTGACATCTAGTCAAGCAGTTGAGAAAAAATTTGGATAAGAATTCCCTGTTAAGAATAAAGAGGACCTTTTGCTCCAGTGACGTATCCCGCAGGCTCCTATTGAGAGATACATAATAGTTGGGGTAGGTAATCAAAGCAGAAATCCAATGCCTAAGCTTGTCAGGAAGTCGGAAATTCAAAAATAGAAAAACTCACTACTACACGACCTGCACATAATACCCAAAATTCTTCTTCAAAAGCCTCTAAGTAACTTAAATGGCATCACTCATCAGAATACTTAAATGACCTCTGTAAAGAAATAACCTAAGCACGAGCTGATAAGAGTTTCAGACAGTTGTATTCATCTATCAATATCAAGACAAAGCAATCCTTGACCTCAAACCAATCTCCAAAACTCCCGTGCTAAAGGAAAGAGAAAAGGAAAACCAAAAAAAAAGAAAGATATTATAGAGTAACACCAAAACACATTCTCACTCCTGGGTACTTTACGTTGTCAATGGCAAGGTAAAAACCCATCATACATGAACATGATATCCTTAATTCCATGCACATGCTTAGATTAATTCAACATACTACTGAGCATGGATCCACTTTCATATGATGACAAAACCTTGCTTCCGATAAAAGAAGCCGTTACATACATGTAATATTTTCACAGATTCCAAAACACTATCAGGGTAAACAATTCAGTTACACAGATTCCATTATCAAAGCATACTTTCTAGTGTCTTTCTAGGGGACGTAAACCTTGCACAAGCTACTGAACAGTCATATTTATACCTCCCAACTAAAGCCACAGCACGTAACAAGGCTAGTATATAGAGACTGAACACAACACACACATACACAGATATTGGTGTCTATATCTGCATACGTTAGTATATCTTCTAAATAAAAACGAAGCGTGAATTAACACCAGCATAAGTACAAAAAAAAGTGCGTCAATTTTAGTAGACACATACCCCAAGCAACAGTACATTCCTCACTTGTGGCACTAGCTTGGTTAGCTTGACACTCGATGCCTAAACAGAGCATCAAAAAACAGATCATATTACACAATAACAATAAAGATGATGATCCTGTGGCACTAGCTTGGTTAGCTTCACACTCAATGCCTAATCAAGATCATCAAAAAACAGACCAACAACATTACACAATACACAATAAAGATAGTGATCTTTGCACTCAATTTTCTTATAAATTCACTCCAAAATTCATCATTCAGTGCTTCATTCAGTGCTTCAATTATACACAACACAAGCACTAAAAGACTAATTTTGGACAGCGTTAATTTATAAGAAAGTGGAGTGCGAAAATCATTATCCAAACAATAAATATGAAAAATCTAACAGGAAAAACAATACAAGGAGTACAATAGAATAGATCAAACTCACAGAGATCCATGATATGGTTCCTACATATAGCACAGTTATCCACAACAATATCTACATCCACCAAACAAAATCGAATTAGATAAATGACACGAAGATCACAAAGATAATTCATGTTGAAGGAAGCTGGTTAGGGTTAGGGTTTTGTTACCCCAAGCCCAGAGAGCGACAGCGTTCCACTTTTTGATTTCGAATCGCTTGGCCTTCTTCGATGACGAGGATGCGGAAGCGGCGGACGAGGACGGTGGCGCGTCGCTTGGACCCTCGCCGGCGGGGACCATCGTCACGTCGGTGTCGAGAGAAGCCATTGCTTTGATAAACCGAAAACAGAAGGCTGGGGCACTGTCTTCTGATTCCCTCTCTGGCTTTTTCTAGTCTAGTACTACTTTAAAATCAAAATTGGATATTTTTTTATTATCAGAAATCGGAATATTAGCGCAGTAAAGGCTCTGTTTAAGACTTTTTAAGGAAAATAAAAGAAAATTAATTTTATTTTTCTTCCATTGTTCGGTTGGAAGAGAAAGAACGAAGAAAATAAAAATTCAAGTTTAGTAAATAGTAAATTTTTCCTTCAATTTTCCTCTCATTTTTTACCCATTTTTTTTCCCTTAGGTTTCAAACAGAGCCTAAGTTTTTACATTATTTTTCTGCTACTAGTGCTAACAAGAGGGTGGATTGCGGTCAGATATCACTGTTCTGATCCCCGAACCCCTTTCACATTCCCGATTTCCGACAGGGATTTGGTTTTATCTATCAAAAAATAAAAAAATAGAAAAAGAATCCTAACAATTTTTCCTTAGTACTTAATTTAATTACTTCCAAATCAGGTGAAAACCCAACGCTTTCTGTCACCGTTGTGGACCCCACTGTGTGTTGATCGCAAATAGAGAGGGGACAAGGGGAGGGAGCGTAGAGACAAAAAGAGAGAAAGGAAGAAGAATCATACTTATAATTTATAATCACAAACAAGTTCACAAATACTATATAACCTTTTTCAAGAGTGTTTGTATAAGTGTGTATAGGTCGCGCTACAGTATTTTGTGGCAGGCTACCCCACCAAAGCCTTGAGCTCAATCTAGTTTCGTCCGTATCCGGCCCAAAAGCCGATTATAAAGCCCACCATCGTCATTCCCCAATTCGGGCTAGTGACCCCTTTAATGGACTTTGGGCCTGCACCAAAATGAGTTTGGCCCACCATGGGTTGTCGCAAGACTAGTTGGAGCTGCTTTTTTTTCCCCCTTGATAACTAGGTGTCAGGCTAGCTTTCACGCACCTTTATTAATTTTGAAATCTTAAAGTTAATGACTGAAAAATCCTCCCGTGACTCCAAAGTTTGGAATGTTTGGCCTTCGTGGGATTCTAAAATGCGACTTCATGGAGAACAATCACTTATTAACTTTCTCATGGCTACATAGTCAAAACCTCTTGGAGTTCTATTTAGAGTTTTACATGAACTAAATTATTATTATTTTTGATCAGCAAAGAAAAGATTTTATTAATTAAAGAATCGAAGCTACAAAGATTAAAAGGAAATGAGAAAAAGAGGCATCACAACCGGCAACCTACATTCCAACTATGTTGACACCTAAATCGAAAACAATTATATGCCACCTGCCCCCAGAGGAAGGGGAGGTTGGCAAGACGCCAACCAAAACAAACAGAGTAGTCAAACATGTAACCCAGACACCAAATACCCCAGGACATACGGGGAGCACCTGAACATACTAGAAGCAAATCATGAACACCTAATCAAATACATAAACTACTCCAAATCACAATTGCACTTTCACCAGACAACTCTTTATCTTGAACCTGACCCGGAACCTGATCTTCAATTCATATGGCTGAGAAAACCACGAACCATTGCTGATAAATTATTGTACTCTGCGAAAATTGGGATGCCCCGTAATATTACTTTGCGATGGCCTGCTCGAATCAACTCGAATATGTGCACAGATTTTTTGTGGAGTCCACTCCGAATCTCACACAAACGATTTGAGTCGTTCATTACATATAAACTATTTTGTCAAGTGCTCCCGAGAAATATGAGCTCAATCGGATAACTGTAAGTATTTGATTTAATTTTCCAACTTTCACGGACTTTTCGTGCTCGAATTCGGAGTTAGGATCCACCTTTCTTGTTGCCCTACTAACCTAGTTGAGGATCTATATCATTGGTTTTCTCAAGTACAACTACATTTTGAATACCATCTCATTTGAAATCAACACATTGGTTAGATACGAGATGTATCTAATAGGAAGGACAAACAGATACTTAGAAACCAAAACCCAGGGCTTGGCCTAGTGAATAAGGCCCGAACACCCGAGTTATCAAAATATCTTGTGAATTTTCATTCCAATTTTTTTTTAATTTCACAAAAAAAATCATGTGAGTTATCTTTTAGTATATCTAAGTTATGATTTGACTTTAATTGAGACCTCCGCAAGTTGGTGAAATTGACCTCTTAGGATTAATCGAGGTGCGCATAATTTGGCTCGGACACTTAAATTATAAAAAAAAAAATTTAGAAACCAAGAAGAACTCTCTAAACGTGATTCCCGTTTCTAACTGAACACAACTACTGTAATATTTTAAAAATAGAGAGAGAATATTTGTTAACAACCTCTACAAATAAAACTTTTTATACAAAAGTTAAGGTTTCAAGTTTTCAACCATAATTGAATATTGTGTGTGGGCATGTGTTTCAGGGCTAAAGTTTTGATGAAGCAATGGGCCTATATTGGCTATGTTGGATAACAGTAAAGATACAAGCACAGCAAGTGTTGTACAGAAGCTGCGCACAGACCATTTTTGCGCCCGTCTTTGGTCTCGCAAAGATGATCGGAGCCGCTTATTTTGTTCAAAATACTTCGTTTAGGGTCTCTGTAAAAAATCACCTCAATCCGATATCGGGAATGGTGTTTACGAATTATCCAACTTTGCTTCAAAATTTCGGGAAGGGTGTTTAAGAATCATCCAACTTTGCTTCAAATTTTAAAAATTTAAAGCAAAGTTGGATGATTCTTAAACACCCTTCCCGATATCGGATTGAGATAATTTTTTACAAGGACCCTAAACGAAGTATTTTGAACAAAATGAGCGACTCCGATCATCTTTGCGAGATCAGAGACGGGCGCAAAAGCGGTCTGTGCGCAGCTGTTGTACAACACTTGTTAACCTGTAGCAGCGTTCGTCGGATAAATAGAAGGCAATCAGATTTCTGTGAATGGGGAGTAAAAAAGCATGCAAATCTTAATGGCCCCCATTCATGATTTCTGATCCTAACAAGTCCAATTTAAATACTCTACACTGCTTGTCCAATGGCTCAAGCTAGTCAGGATGAGTTTGGTGGAGGAATTCACCAAGAGCTATGAATTATTAGTTGGCAATGTTTTTTTTGTGTGTGCGCGCATGTGTATGTATGTGACGAGAAATATAATGTTCTATATTAGTACTTGTGTACGTGGGTGGTGATTCACTTCATGTACATCGGGACGGATTCACCAAGTGAGCTCCTCTCCTAAGTTAGAAACTAGGAGCACATAAAGGCAAAAGTACCATAGATCTTAGATCATGAAATGGCTTACATACCCTCTTTAGGGTTTCCCCCTTAGGCTTTTATAGGATGAATGTACTTGCTCCTCAAGCCATGTGCTAGGCAAGTGCCACTCGAATCTATTTTAGGTAGGTAACATCATGCATGACGTTCGGTGTACGCGTGGCGGAGTACTGTACGTGTGACGACCCAAATTTTTTACATTGCTTCAAAAATAAATAACTATCCAAATGTTACAAATGATGGGCCCCTCAATGTCCTCAAAAATTATACAACGATCTCTCCAAATAATCTTTAAAACTAAATCCTTCTAATACTCCAACTCGACCGGAGCCCCACTAACTTGCTCCGCACTTGAAAAACATAAAAAGGGCTGTAGGATACGTAGGTTCTATCTCCACAAACTTTTTTTTCTAAAATCTCAATCACCACATGGAACCAGTCTTCACGTCCTAGAGGGGCCAATAGTCACTGGCCCTCATAACCCCAAACTTCCCCCGCTCTCTCTTTTCTTTAAGCCCAGAACTCTCATGCCTGAATATCTGGATAGAAAGCATCAACTTTCCTGCCCTTTAATGAAGCCAACCCATGCCATAATATACTCTCATTATATTTTTCTTAGTTAGTTTTAGCGGTATAATTTGTGCTTGAAAAAAATTAGATGGAAACATAAAGTAAAATGTTAGAAAAAAAAAAGAACGAAATACCAATTGTTTGTATAAAATGTTGGTCTATTTTACATTAACTACTTATCGGACTTAAGGGCCCTATTTGGGACCGAAAATTTGGGGGCTCTAGGCGGCAGCGGGCATCGATCATGTCATATCGACTTTTGTGACCGAAGTTTTTACCTCCCATTATATATCCGAGCGGTTGCAATTGAGCAAAAATAAAATATAGTTTGTCCAAAATTAATTTGCCTCCCATTATATAATCCAAGCGGTTGCAATTGATAAAAATAAAATATAGTTTGTCCAAAATTAATACCTTCCTGTCCTTGTATAATATTCTATTAGGTTGATTTCGCTGGCCTATAAGGTGCACAATTTAAACTTTTTTTTCTTGATCTCTTAACACTTAACAGATACTTTTTTTGATCGGCAAATTATTTTTATTAATCTCTGCAATATTACAAAGATTAAAAGGACAAGGACAAAAAGAAAATTAAAATTACATCTCCACACTACCCGATACCAACCAAAGCCCTAAACACCCAAAACAAAATCCCACTGCTCAAACCACTGCCCTGCCGGGGACCTTCCAGATATCCTTCTTATAGAGCCACAGTGAGACTTGGAGAAACAAAAATGATGTCCAACAATATTCTTCAATAGAATCTCAATTGTGAAAAGGTGAAAGAGAAGTTTCCTCGAGCTCATTCAACTGTATAAGTACCCATTTCTTCCCCTTCATTCTCTTCACAACTCACAACCACAAAAATACTACATATTCTCCACCCATGGAAACTCAATCTTGGGCTGTTCTAGCCCTCTCTTGGGTAGCTACATTGTTCATTCTTTCGAAAATTTTCCCTTATAACCATAGGAAAAATACCCTCCCACCGGGCCCTAAACCTTGGCCAATCATCGGTAACCTGAACCTCATCGGTCCCCTCCCGCACCAATCCCTCCACAAGTTGTCTCAAAAGTATGGACACCTAATGCAACTCAAATTCGGCTCTTACCCGGTTTTGATTGCCTCGTCTTCTGAGATGGCAAAGCAGTTCCTCAAAACTTATGACCAAATCTTCGCCACTCGCCCTGAGACTGCGGCTGGCAAATACACTACTTACAACTACTCCAATATTACATGGGCTCCCTATGGACCCTACTGGCGCCAAGGGCGTAAAATCTACCTACACGAGCTTTTTAGCTCGAAAAGGCTAGAGTCATATGAGTACATTCGTGTAGAGGAGAAAAAAGCCTTTATGTCCCGACTCTTTGCCTTGTCAGGAAAGCCTGTTTTACTCAAAGACCATCTTTCACGCGTTACTCTAAGCATTATAAGCAGAATTGTACTGGGCAAAAAGTACTTCAGTGAATCTAAACATGAGGAATCGATAGTGACGCTTGAGGAATTTCAGGAGATGTTAGATGAGTTGTTCTTGCTTAATGGTGTCTTGAACATAGGAGATTGGATACCGTGGATTGATTTTTTGGATTTGCAGGGATACGTGAAGCGAATGAAGGCTTTGTGCAAGAAATTCGATAGGTTTCATGACCATGTGATTGGTGAACACCAGGCTAGGAAGGAAGCAGAGAAGGATTTTGTGCCCAAGGATATGGTGGATTTGTTATTGAAGCTGGCTGATGATCCAAACCTTGAGGTTAAACTCACTAGTGATGGTGTCAAAGGATTCATTCAGGTATGATTCATTCGCGCTTTTGATTAGTTATATCTTCATCTATAGTATCATGTTACTGTTTAAATTTTTTTGCCTAAAGCGAAAGAAGTCTCTAAACCAAGGGCGGGCAGAGGGGGAGCGAGCGGGGTAGTGTCCGGATATTGAGTAGGAGTCGGATCGGGGGGTCACACTCCTACTAAGTACCAGTTTATTAGAGTGAACAAGCTTTAAGGTTGCTGTGTCAAGGCCCTGGACTACCAAAAGGTAGGGGCCTAGCACGACACCACCAAACTCTAGTATAAATTCATTTATTAATGTATATGTTAGGATTTTGTCCTAAAATATAATTGCATGGGCCGTATGGCTCATTCAAAATCTTGATAAGGTTCATTTAGCCCCTTCAAAATTAGGATTTTCAACCATGTTGAACCTCTAAATAACCTCATATATATGTTTCAGGACTTGATTGCTGGTGGTACGGACACTTCAGCAACAACTGTGGAATGGGCAATGTCTGAACTCTTGAAACAACCAGATTTAATAAACAAGGCAACCGAAGAGCTCGACAGAGTCATCGGAAGAGAGAGATGGGTTGAAGAGAGAGACTTCCCCCAACTCCCTTACATTGATGCGATCGTTAAAGAAACCATGAGGCTCCATCCAGTTGCCGTAATGCTTGCCCCACACGAGGCTCTTGAAGATTGCAATGTGTCCAGTTACGACATCCGTAAAGGAACTCGAGTGTTCATCAACACGTGGAGCATCGGGAGGGACCCTGCGATATGGGATGCACCGGAAGAGTTTCGCCCGGAAAGGTTTTTAGGGAGATCGATCGACGTGAAGGGGCAGAGTTTCGAGTTGTTGCCGTTTGGGTCCGGAAGGAGGATGTGCCCTGGATACAGCCTTGGACTCAAGATGATCCGGTCTAGCTTGGCTAATATGTTACACGGGTTCAAATGGAGATTGCCTGGAAATTTGAGGGCTGAGGATTTGAGCATGGAGGAAGTTTATGGACTGGCTACGGTTAGGAAAATCCCACTGGTTGCAGTCTTGGAGCCTAGGCTCTCTGATCACCTTTATCAGTTGTGAATTCGAAGTGGTATTATGTCCTGTTGATGGTTCTGGTTTTAAGTTACCTGTTTTCATTTTCGAGTGTCCGTTCCGTTTTATGTTTGAACAATAACCTCATATGAGAAGGCATCACGTGGTGACACCCCAAGACCATTAAATAGTTTTTCCGATGTAGGACTAATATGTATTCAGTTTTTAAAGAGTCCAATATGCAATTAATAATCGATCATTCGGTATTGTATATTTATTTTATCTGTTACTGGTAATGTTGGAAAGTCTCCGCCTCTGATTATAAGTTAAGTATTTCCAAGTTTGTTCTTGTAAATATTGGGGTAATTATGCTTGGTGCCCTTATTATTTACTAAGGTTTCACTTTGACCCCTCCATTATCTATTACGAAATTAGCCAATCGCTGTGTATCGCAACTTAAATCTTGCATCTACACGTAATTAACAAGTTCGATTGAAAATAGCACATGTGCCACGCATGACAAGTTTTTAGGGCCCGGATAGGAGTGAAGGGACTAGAGTGAGAATAGTAGTAATTTTTTTTTTTTCGCGGCAATATCCAATATTGTTAGATTAACACATTGGAAGAAAAGTTGAACTCGTGTGACCTCTTTTTTCTTAGCCCTTAAGTGCACTCTTAATGTCTTTGGGGCAAAAGACCTCTTGGCACTCTTAATGCCTTTGAACCTCGTTCGAATGTATAAAAGTATACGATGTTTACCACTGGGCTACCACTCCACTTGCCAAATGGACGAAAATGTGACATTACGACTTGCATGAGATTGCATAAAAGTGGCTGTCAAAGTAGAGTCGGAGTTGTTAAATTGGGACGGAGGGAGTATTTGATTCAAGTCTAACGGGTAATTAACCACAAACATTATCATTCAGTATCAGTATGTTTTCATTTAGAACACAAAACTTTACTTTTCCAATAACGCAAAAGGCAGACAAAAAAAAAAAAAACTAATTTGAATTAAAAAATTCCAACACCAATAAAAAAACAACTCCCTTGAACAACTATCTATCTACATTTGTGATTTACAGTTACTAGTTACCACCAGTCCATGTCTTCTTAATTCTCCGGTGTAACGGGGGAGTTCAAACCATTTCTCAAATTTTGTTTAAGAGCAGTACTTTCCGAGTACATGGTTTGGGATTTCGGCGACCTCGTCCGGTGGTTCCGACGCTCGCGGTGGTTCCGATGTCTATCACTCTCTCTGTCTTTCTTCATCTCCCTTTGTCCTCGGCTCTCATCCTTGGCATTTTCCTTTTGCAAATCAGTAGGAACTGTGTACACGAACGGGCCACTTGGGATGTCATCAAAGTCCTGGAGAGGCTCTAAGGTCTCGACCACAGAGCTCATCGTGGGCCTAAGCTTGGGCCGGTAGCTGAGGCATTGGTAAGCTAATTGGGCTGCCTTTTGGGCCCCCATTTCGGAGTATTGTCCCTCGAGTCTCGGATCCAGTATCCGTCTCAGCTTCCTCGGATCCTTCAATTGAGGCCTGGCCCAATCTGCTAAATTCTGTTCCCTTTGAGGCCGGTTTTTGTCGACGGACCTTCGGCCCGTTATGAGCTCCAAAAGCACGACTCCGAAGCTGTACACATCGCTTGCTGCTGTCAGGTGACCTGAGAAATTATTCAAAGTTAGCATTTCAATTTTGCTGCCGTCCTAAGCCTTTTCATGAATTGAAATGCGAAAGAAACTTTCAAAGCACGAGAATTCTAAATTCTAAGACATAAACTAGCAAATTACCGGTCATGATGTATTCGGGAGCAGCATAGCCTTGCGTGCCCATGACTCTCGTAGAAACGTGCGTCTCATCTCCCTCTGGTCCGTCTTTCGCGAGTCCAAAATCCGAGAGTTTGGGAGTGTAGTCCTGTATAGACATGAACAAAAACTTATAATTATTAGTACTTTAAAAAACACGAATGATAGTTTACAGTGAAGGAGGAAAAATGAACTTACAGAGTCTAGCAAAATGTTTGAAGCCTTGAAATCTCTGTATATAACCGGCTTCTCGGCTTCGTGGAGGAAGGCTAGGCCCTTAGCAGCCCCAAGACCTATTTTCATTCTGGCTGACCATGGAAGTGATACCGTATATCCTGCAAAATAGAGAAGAATCCATTCATTCGTTAGTTGACTAAAATTGGAAAGAAAAAAAAGAGAGGCAATTTTTCAAGTGTTCATCGTTGTTTTATTGATTTCTCGTTGTGCCTTGTTCATTTCAACACTAGGATTGTCACCCTTTAGATTTATGTGCTACCATGGAGAACTTTTCAGGTGCTGAACGGGTACTACGTGGCAGTATTCGTCAACAATTTCAACTGTCCAAACGTGTATGGTACCCGTCTGGCACCCAAAAACTTTTCTCTACCATATACTCCATCAACAAAAAAGAATTAGGTAAGTCATGAGTATTATATACTATTACATAATGGAGTCAAATATGCTAAAAGTCAACTCCCTTGACTTTTCCTTTTAGTGGTATGAAATAATCTAATAAACTAATGCTCCTTCTGCTGAAATATTGATTTGCCAGCTGGGATGACAATAAGAAATGACCCGCGAAATCCGCTTTAGCTAATATGGGCTAATTTGGCTTTAAAAGTCAAATAACAACTTTTTTTTTATTTAAAAAAATTTGCATTTGTTAGTTTTGCGTCAAATTTTTGTGACTTATTGATTCGTTTCGACAAGAGGAATCAGAAAAGTATAAAATTTTGATCGAAACTCATAAATTTTTCAAAAAAGACAAAAATAAGTAAAATAAGTTGTCATTTTGACTTATTTTTGTATTTATTCAAAAAATTATGAGTTTCAATAATATTTTTTAATTTTTCAATTTCCCTCAACGAGACGAATCAATAAATCACAAAAGTTTGATGCAAAATAAACAAATGCAAAAAAGAAGAAGAAGTCACTTGATTTTTAATTCAGACCCACCCTAAATATGACAAAGTAATATTCCCTCCGTCCCTTTTTAAGTGTCCTGCTTCGTAACTCTAACTTATTAAAAAGACATCATCATTACACCTTTCACATAAACTTTTTCCTCCACTTTCTTTACTTACCCATCATCATTACACTTTTACTTATTAACTTTTCAAAATAAAATCTACTTTTAGGGACAAAATAGACAATACACCAACTTTTACCCCCCTAATTTTACAAAATGGACACTTATTAAAGGACAGCCCAAAATAAAATACTGGACACAAAAAAAGGAACGGAGGGAGTACTAAAAAATTCTAGTGCGAAGCCAAAAAGTGCTACAAAATTCAAATTAAATTAAGAACCTTTTCAAGAGAAAGTATATCGGGGAAAAGGAGAACATACTTCTAAATAGTTGATTTTCCAAGCTGCCACGAGGCATGTATTCGTACACTAACAGTCTGTGTTCATCCTCGCAACAATATCCAATTAGCTTCACCAGATGTGGATGCCTCAGTTGCCCAAGAAATATCACTTCTGTCTGCCAAATAATTAACAAGGAACAAGCATGAACTAAATCAGGTCAAAGAACCATAATGACACATTTGATGCTCCATTTGATAAAAAAAAAAAAAAAAAACCTCAAAGTTGAATTGAATTGTGTTTGACAGAACAGAATTGTCATAAAAATTGTGAAAACTAATTGGATTAACGGGTCAAAATTATGAAAAACAATAAACATACCAGCCATTCTCTATGACCTTGCATTCCTTCCAAATCCAAGAGCTTAACAGCCACAGGCTGAGCCTTCAACCCAGGCCTTAGCTTGTCATCGATGAACCCCTTGTGAACCGGCCCGAACCCGCCTTCACCGAGAAGATTACTCGACGAGAAACTCTGCGTGATTACTTTAAGCTCCCCGACCGTGAAAACGTGCAAGTTTGATCCCGCCAACGAAATGGAAAGGTCCTCCGAAAGCGTCGAAGAGCTCAAATCCGATGCCGAAAGCCTCTGAAACGAAGCCTGCTTAGAAACCGCAGGTTTTTTGGGCTTCGGCGATGGGTTCTGATCGGAAACGCAAAAATTGGGCAAGAACGATCTCCACGCGATTTTCTGAACCGTCATTTCTTTATCACCTCAATCTTCTTGCTCATAAAAGGCTCAAAATCATCGACTCCGCGGTGGCGTTCTTGTTGTTGCTGCTGCTGCTGCTTATCCAACGAAGTTTAGAGGGGTTTGATGAAATGAATAATAAGGTAGGAAATGAGGTTTGTTAGATTGGGTGGTGGAAATGGACAATGGTTTGGAGGGCTTATATGGGTAGAGCAATATTGAAATGATCAACTGCTCTCTCTCTCTCTCTCTCTCTCTCTCTCTCCAAGATTGGTCAGGCCCTTTTAATATTTTCCGGCGTTTCGAGCTATATATACAACATGCACTCTTCCAAATATATATATGTATTATATATATGCATACATGAAGGTGGTAGAAAAATTTGAAGAAAATGAAAAGTATTAATGTTACTCGGTAATGACTAATGAAGTCTACGAATTTGGTTGAATGGAAAATGACTGGGCTACCCTCCCTCCTTTGACTAATTTGTATTATTCTAATTATGGGGTTGGAACGGTGTGCAAGCAAGGTTGTTTCCGGACCTTCTCATGAGTTTCCTAATGCGTACAAGCGGAGTAGGAGTAGTAGTTTCCCCAAGTCTTTTTCCCTTTTTCGTTTTTCAGATAGGAAGAGTACTAGTTTTCCACGATGATTGATGTAGTGCATGTTTGTTTACGGAAGCAATAACGAACTGATAGCGTTGTCTAACATTTCACTAATTAATCCCCGTTAATTATAAAATATGGCCACAAAAAAAAAAAAAAAAAAACTGGACAGTCTTGTTTGCCTATTTGTGGATTCACTTTGGGCCCACTTTAATGTTTTGGATGGTTTACTTTTTAGAGTTAATTTAGAAAAATTGAGCATGCAAAAAATCGAATTGATTGAATATATTGGTTCATATGATCTTAGATTGCACTCATTTCTTAAGATAAATGAGTTAATTGGGTTTCAATATGATGTTGCAATCTATTAAATATGTGTTATGAAATAGTATTAAACAATGACATCGATCGATCAATGTGATTTTTGGCATGTTTAATGTCTATCAAGAATTATAAAAAATAAATTATTCGGTTATGACTCATAAATGGCCGGTTTAACTAAACGTTATAATCTAAGAAGTGAACAAAAGAGGATCTGTTCCCTTTGTTATATCCTTTTCTCTGTACTCATGCATTTGATAATTAAAATTTCATATTGCCAAAACATAATTATAACTTCATATTGTGTGTGAACTTCATTTAATTAAAACGATTGTTTTCACTCTTGTGAAAACTTAAGTACTTGGCAGACACGGTATGGATTCTAGATATACATACTTAAGTACTTGGCAGACACGGTATGGATTCTAGATATACAAATACAAACATATATAGTCGAGAGGGCGATATAGTCAGGTGGTCCTTAGACTTTGCAAGAAAAAGGTTGGTTGGTTGGCTTCCACGTACAGTTGTAAAACTTCTAGAAGCTAAAAACTCTTGAACTTGGAAATTTATATAATTAAATACTCTGTAAAATAATCATCTGGCCAACCCCATGCCTCATTGTTAGACTACAAAATTATTCTCTCTCTCTCTCTCTCTCTAAAAACCAAATCATCTGGGTACTGTATATGTCCTCTATATCCCTAAACCAAATCATATATACTAGTACTAGCCAGGAGGGAGTGTGGGACCATCACAAAGGTTGGTGGGGGCACCACCACCGAACACAGTATCCATGCCAATTGCATTACGGTCTCCTCATGAGTCATGATGATGTGTTGTTTATAAATAGATAGATACCCGGCTAAATTTGCGTTCATCTTTACTTAATTTTACAATGATCTTAAAATTTACATTAATGGTGGAGTAAGTCAAATTTGGGAGGTCAAGGGTGTAATAAACAGAACATACTGGGATCATGCCAATAAAAATATTTTTAGCGATTCAGATAAGAAGAAATTAGATTGCACACTACATCTTTATAATACTTCCTAGCCCTATACTGCAAGGTCCTCGGATCCGATGCAAACCTCTTACTGTTATTTTTGGCTCGACCAACCCCTTCAAGTTATACGGATCCCCTGTGATTGCCAGAAATTGTTAAATAAACATCATACTAGTATATAGAAAACAATTGATTAATTAGAAGAAATTAATCAAGAATTTAGGGATATGTTATTGTCAATAAAGGAGTAGGTATGTGGGACCATCTTTATTGTAAAGTCAATGCGCATTGTTGAGATTTTATATCTCATCAAAACAAAACAAAACGATGAAGGCTTTTGCATTAAAGTCAGATGTCATGAATAGATAGATTGGTTGGTTTTTTGGGTACCGATTATAGGAATCAGCTCCTCTCTATTCCATAAAAATGAATTGTTCAGTGACTACATCTAGTTTTTTTTGCCATACGGTATAGTTAGCGGGATGTGTTAGGTTAACACATGAAGGTGCAAACACTATCCATAGCCGTGACTCTAAATCGCCCATGTTGGGCCATTTTCATGCCATGATCCAAACTGTCATGTTCGTAAAGCTTGTCAAGAACATTAGGCCTGCAAGTCAAATATCGTTTGATATGATTTGTTTTAGAACATAACAAGATTTAGAACCCATTTTAACCCTGCATTTTGAAATTATATCGACTGGTGTCCGATCAAACTTGATTTTTGACGTGGTTGATGTTGTCGACAAGCTCTAAATTGTGAAACGGGTTAGATCAACAAAATGGGACGTGAAAAGACCCACAGATGAATTAACTGGACAGTCCAATAGTATTTTTTGGAACCGAAGAGGATCCTCTCCCCGGTCATACCAGTACGTCTGGTTGCTATTAGACGAGTTAGATGTTCAAATGGATCGAGCAAATTAATAATTGATTCACCAAATCAGATGCAATGCATACTGCGTAGATATTCTTTGTACATGAAAGATATCACACGTTATTAGAGTTTAAGGGCGGGCGTTTCTCATTTTTTATGTTAAGTTTTTTTTTTTTCAACCGATAGAAGAGATTATTTTACATTATATGTGAAGTACAAAATACAAATTTAGAACACTCCATTAATTATGAAAGTCCACGAGACAATAACTCAATTGGAGGTTAGCAATACTCTTCGGACTGTCAACGATGATCACAGACTCGGTCGATCAAGATATGTAAAAGGTGATACGTACCAGTCTTGTACTTATTTTATTATTTCTAAAAGTTCAATATTAGGGCCAGTTCAGTGTACAAGGAAATTAACCTTTGACAACATGGCCACTGCTTGGAAGTTGGAGCTTTGAAATTATCTTCGGAGAGAAATTTATTTACGGAGGCTCTATTTACGGAGCGGTACAATCACAGTCATTTATTCGCACAATCAATGGCTGAGATTCGTTTTCAATTTTGACCGATCATAATTAATTATTACCGATTACAATTAATTTTTAATTTGAACCGTCTAAAAACATTTTGAACGCGCGCAATTGGCCTCCGTAAAACTTTCTTTACGGAATGGTCTACAAAGAAGATATATTTTGTTATCTTTGTGGGCAGTTAGTTGCCTCTTCATTTTCGCCAAACCCTCTCCGATGGCAACAATCACCCATTTGGCCTACAAAAGTTTCTGTTATTTGTCATGTCCCCCACCGTGCTTTTTTGGTTACCTTAAACATATCGAACCACGAACCAAAACAACTTTATGTGGTACCCAACATAATTATTTATGATTAACTATTTACCTTAACTAAATAAGCACCCACAACCCCAAAAATCATAGAATGAGAGATGGCTGTTTATCTCAGCAATCAACAGCTCAGATCTTTATTGAGCAATCGACGACTCATATTAGTACGTGCTCTGATTCAATCCAAGTTGTCCGTGCCGAGATGAATGGTTGGGTCAGTGCTTGGCACCGCTCGGCAGGAATGCTACAGTAGCAATGAGTACATTGTCTATACCATTGTTGGGTAAAAACTGCAATTTTTTTTGAGCTCTCAACAATATGAAAACTACAGTAGTTTGCGTGTAGGTGGTTTCATGGATCCCGTACTTATATTTTATCCCTGAAGTAGTTTCCTTATCAACACTATTTTTCGTATTCTTCTCATCAATGTAAGTCAGCAGATAAATAATCACTCATCAAATATTCATCTCTTTCGGCCTTTAATTTCCCTAAATATCTACTTAATTAGCACTCTTAAATTGAATGAAGTCTCACTTATTGTGACCTATGGTATCAATTAGTAGTACATTATTTTAGGGAATAGAATTTTAACTGTAACGCATTTTCTAAACCAGGGCTTCATTTGAATGTAGAATTGGATTAGTTGGCTCTCTTTGGAGTGCTTGAAAGGTCAAAAATATAGGATGACCAAATACAGGAAAGTATGCAACTACTTACCTTCTTAATGGGTTTTCACCAAACCCTAGAAGAAATTAATCAGTTTTCTTGAATTTATATTTTTGTTGACCGAAAATTTCCATTTCAAAGGCAATGTTAATGATTAGTCCTCAATTTTCAAGAGGTTAGCCAATGCTTAGCCAAATAGATTATGTTTAACTTCGGTCTAGCTTGTGCGAAATGCTGACCTCTTTATGTTTAACTGCGGTCTTATGCCAAAAGTTGACCTCCTTCTGGAGCACAAAATAATTTTTCTTTGGAAGAGATTCATGCGTGCACTTTTGTGAGGGGGAAGAGCATTGCTCCTGGAGCACAAAATGATTTTTACTTGGATAGAGGGTTAAAGATAACAAGAGAATTTGAGTTTTGCTAGTACCCCACAACTTGTAAATACACATACATATAGACTCATATTTACTTTTCGAAAAAAGAAAAGAAAAGATGCACTGACATATTTTGCGGATTCCACACACAAAGCTAAGTGCTGTGGTTGTAGACTTTTTAGGAGAGAATTACTAAGTGAGATCGACAATCATCAAATGATCTACCCTTTGTTTCCGAATGGCAAAAAGAAGGAATTCATTAATCTTTGAAAATATCACATCAAATGTTAGACTCATTCGACGGTCTAAGTGAAGCAGGTGCCTATATAAACACAATGTATGCAGAGCCAGAGTAAGTCAAGTAAGGTCACTGGATCGGCACTGATTTCTTTTCCATTACATGAATTTCGACTTAACTGAATTTTTTTGATCGGACTAAACCGATGAAATTGCCCAAAGCATAAAGCAACTCTCCTAAAATATGAGATTCACAATTTTTATAACACTACTGATTTTGCTAACCAATGCCATATAAAAATGGATAGTATTCAATCAACGACAGTGTGTGTGAGTTCCAGATTTGATGTGAGTAAGTTTATGTGATTGTGTGCGTGGTTGTCTATTAAGAGTGCAAAGTAACTAGGTACGTTTCAGGTGTTAACACTACAACAAAAAACGCTTTTAATAGCATGCAAAAAACGCTATAATAGGTGATAGATAGCGTTCTGAAGAACGCCTTATTAGCTCATGTAATTAAAAGTCTTAGCTTTCTATAGCGTTCATTGTCCGCAGTTAAAAACTTTCTATAACGTTCATTGCCCGCTGTTAAAAAACTTTCTATAGCGTTCATTGCCCGCTGTTATATTTAGTACCTTTGATAGCATTCTTTGCCTGTTATCTTATTTCTGTTTACAGCATGCAATGAATGCTATTAAAAGTAAACAATAGCTTTTTCTGAATGTTATCTTAGCCAATTTTAGCTTCTTTTTTTTTAAATACTACAAATGCCAATATACTAGCATTTTCACACAGAAAATTTGCATTCCATTCAACACCAAAGTACATCCAAACACGATACAATTTCGATGTAAGATAAATAATTTAATCGAAGATTCATTACAATAGCTTGAAGAATAATTTTCCAGCACAAACCACATTTAAGAGTCAGATTAATTACACTCATAAAAAAAACACTAATGTAATCTCTCTTTCCAGAAAATGTAATCCTAAACTAGGAAGCCATCTCATTCAAGTACCCCTATTCTTCGCCCACGGAGATGTTTTTATTTGAAGCTTACTTTTTTGCCAAGTTTACACCCTTTTGCTCCCAACGGCGAACACATACCTGTAAATGTAGACCATTCAAAGTAACCCAATAGATATAATAAAAATTATTAACGAGAAAAATAACTTTAAAGCAACATAATGTTTGCAGTTCGAAAAAGAAGAATATGATGGATAATTGTCAGCAAGAACCAACAGCAATCTCAGAAGCAGCCACACCATGACAAATTGGCGAATGACATATACCAATCCATGCACGATTGTGGAACATGACTATTCATGTGAGAAAACTATGTAAAAAGCTGGAACTTCAACCACATGCATTTAACTACCAACTAAGCCACTTAACTATTCAAACACATACATTATTGATCAATGGTACGTAGCAGACAATCAGCATAGTGCTCTTGCAAAAGTTAAATGACACCGGTATCACTAATCATCCCCATTAACCAAATGGGTTAGAGTTTTGTGCGCGTGTTGACATACACACAGTGGGCGAGCGCAGTTCATATTAACCTATTGGGATATAGTCATCCACTATATATCATCAATGTTCAGATCCACATTACACCAGCACCCTCCAAGTTACATTTGAACTACCAATTTATCAAGGAATTTTCTTACCAATTAAGATTTAGTAGAAAAATGGAAAGTGGATGAACTTATGACAAAACAAAGAAAATGGATAATAGCTAGGCATAATAATAGTAGAGCATTCATAGGAATCTCCACTAAATCACTCATAACTCAAAGCTATCAAAAGTATAATTTGTTGTAGCGTTTAATGAACTAGTAAGAACCAGCAAAATATATGGTAGAGAAAGACACTGAAAGAATAAGGGAAAGAAAGGTGATTGGGATTCAAAACTTGCATTATTCTAAAATAGTAAACAAAATATCTAGTTATGGAAGAGGGCTCCCCGTTTTTTACACATGGTTACCAATACACTTAGTTTTACTTGCTAATAGGAAGTATACAAGAAACCGTGATAATGAACTAAAACAATGTAGATACTACCATCTCACAATGTAGAAACGTTGTGTCAAACTATTCCGCGTTCAATCATTGCATTTCCGCTATTATTGCATCTCTATAATAGCATTTTTGGAAAAATGCTAAAAAATATGCTATTACAGCCCATATGTGTTGTAGTGTATGAGTAATTTTTTACTTACAACAAGATATGAGATAACTTTAGCGTCAAAAGTTCTATCTCTCATGTATGATGTATAAGAAGGCATACTAGACATAAGCCCAAGACAAATATCTAGTAAGAATTTAATGGAAGTTTGACCTCCTGGTTACTGTAGAGTTTGAGACTTACACAACCATTATTTCAAGTAAGAGGCACATCAACATTATCGTCTTATGGATCCGCTTGCCAAGCTTCATAACTATCATCGGGTTTCAATTGGTCATCCTAAGCAATTAAGTCAAATGCAATGAATGAATTTAGTCAAATGCAATGAATGAATCACAAGCAAGCTTAATTAGAAAGTTAAGCAGTCCTACCATAGATTTTGTCAAGGGTATTGTATCATGTGAGACTTTGCATTTTTCACCCTATAGCAATTATAAAAAGAAGATAAAGCATCCGTATCAGTACATATAAAAGTGAGACTTAAGCAATTCCCTTATAAAATCAGATAAAAATGGCATAGTATAGATTATTATATACGACCTCCTGACACTACAACAAATAAGGCTTTTGATAGCGTGCCAAAAATGCTATAGTATTATATGCATAGCGTTCAAGAGAACGCCTTATTAGCTCAGATTTGATCTAAGAGAATCAACCTCCCGAAAAACAAAAAACAAATGAAAAAGTAATGAAAGGGTATGACTTGCTACATACTAACTCTCACAAACATACTCTGCTGCAAGTGCAAGTTTTAATTGGAAACAAACAGTCTAATTCAAAACATTTACTAACTCATAAAATTGTAGATGGTTTTATGTAATCTAGCAAACTATAATGCATCACGAGAAAACCGTTTCCTGCACAGGAAACAAGCGATAGATTGATCTTGCTATCGATCTTAAATATTGTAAGATACATAGGATAGATTGATCTTTGACAAAATGCGATGGCCAACAATGTAAAGCACATACTTCAACCTAAAATACAGAACTAAAAGAAAAGGCATTCAAATGGAACTACCATCTTGTCCACACACAATTAAAGTAACAAAGTCAAACCAATCTTCTACTTGAAAGTCAGTGCTCACATGTAGAATCGTGTCCCCAAACACAAATTGAACAAGTAGATACCTATTGAGTTTGTTCCCCAACAGAAAATTCTTTTGGCAAATTAACCGTCCTCTCTTTGATCCCTTAAGTTTTGTTGCAGAGAAACAAAAAACCGAACACACATTTTGTCACGCCCTCGATTTTCAACATAATTAAGAAATACATTTCAATAAAAAGAGAAACCTCGCATATCATATACGTTACCCAAAGGAGTTTCCCACCTGTTTAATTTACAAACAAGTCCTTAAGTTTTGATAATTACAACTTTAGTCAAAAGAAAATTCAATAGTAATTATTTACAAAACCATCTTTAACGAATTGAGATCTTCACAAAGATGACGAAATAACCAGTGATGTCAGCTTCCAAAAGTCTTTTACTGTCAAGCACACAATGCATGCAATCTATTGCCCGGCATCAGAACCTGAAAAGAAAGATTTGGTTGAGCTACACTAGCCCAGTAGAAAATTCTAAGCTCAAGCTATATGTAATTTGAATGAACCATACACCGAGAATGAATGAGTACTGACAGATACGCCTATACTACAAATGACTACCAACAAGCTGCGAATTATCGCCTAAGAGTCCTAGACTTCACATCAATGTCACTAGCCGTTTACTTCTTTAACTAGTTATGTTATTAAACTCACGTCATTCCACATTTGTCTATAATCAAAACAAAACATCTTATTATTCTTCGTATGGTAGTACAATCTTTCTCGTGTCTACATTGATCTTCATTAAATTCCTTTATTGCAAAACCTTTCTTTTCCTTTAATCCGGTATTTCCCATCAAAAATCACTAGGGTCACCTCGGGTCTAGTTCCCTCGAGCGCAGGGTCACCCCGAGTCTTTTCCCTTAATAATAATAATCAGGTGGGGTCACCTCGGGTCTAGTTCCCTCGAGCGCAGGGTCACCCTGAGTCTTTTCCTCCAATAATGTGAATCAGTTGGGTCACCTCGGGTCTAGTTCCCTCGAGCGCAGGGTCACCTCGAGTCTTTTCCCTCAATAACGACCACTTGGGTCACCTTTCACACTTTTCTCAATCGACATCATTTCACAATCAATTTCATCATCCCTTTGACGGTTATACCACTGAAATTTTAATTAATCATTACGTGACTCCACAAATGTACATGTTCATGCCTTTTCACTAGTTTACCCATTTGCATCAGACATAGCGTATCAAGCCCGTACGTATAATCCTACCATACTTTATCCATTAGTTTCTACACTTGAACCTCATAGAGAGAGAGTCAAAGGATTAAAAGACTTGACGAGTCGAGAGGACACAAGTTATTTCATCATTTCAAACAATTCTACCAATCCACCACGTTGATTACATCTCAAACCGTTCCTAACTGTCATCCATATCAAGACTCTGACTAATTAATTAATACACGCCTTTTTCCTTTAAGTACACCATAATCTCACACGTCCTCACCGTACCTCTAGGTACATTCCCCGTACCTTTACAAGCCACATATTAACCCACGACTAGACTCTACGATGCCCGATTATCTAGTTTCTATACTCGGAGTCCGTAAAAGCATGTACTAAAGGAATCTAAGAATTTTACGAGTCAAGAGAGATAACGGTTTGCAATACTACTCGTCGAATCCCTAGACATGTTCACTCTAGACCATTGGATGCCACTCTAAGGGAGAAACGAGTAATACTCACCAAAACACTTGGAAGAATACACAAACAAACTCATTAGAGTCGATGAAAAGCTTCGACATGTGAATTGAAAGATATAGGGAAGCAGCTGAAAAGGAAGCAGCACAATCTCCTACCAGTAGGCAAGCAAGTCCTACCGGTAGAACTTGAAAACGAAAAGCTCCAATTCACGCAACCTAATCTCCTACCGGTAGGCAAGCAAGTCCTACCGGTAGAACTTGAAAACAGAAGGGTCAACATCTGAACAAAACCACTTGACCTACCGGTAGGTGAAAAGTTCCTACCGGTAGAAGCACTTGACCTACCGGTAGGTGAGAAGTTCCTATCGGTAGAAATTGGGAACAGAAAGGTCAACAGTTGAATGAAACAATTTTTGTACTTGACCTACCGGTAGGTAAATCTTTCCTACCGGTAGAACTTGAAAACGTTGAGCAGCTTTTAAGCTGCTGCTGTACGTTTGAGCTGGTTATGAAAGAATTTCTCAATCGTTCTACCGGTAGGGGGAGTTACTTACAGACGATTTCAACAGATTTCGACAGAAAATTTCAAGTTTTGATCCAATCTCAATAACAACCACTACCAACTCGAATAAGGCATAAAAACATTCGAATAACATATAAAATGAGGTAGAATTCCCTACCTCGAAGTCAGAGCACGAAACCCAAGAAGTTATAAGCCCTAGCTTTCCGAAAACCTTGTTCCAACCGGAATACAACTTCTCCGAGCTCGAACTAGTGCGGTACGGACCACAATACACGAGTAAAAGATGGAATGGAGGTTATTTGTTGTGGGTTTTGAATTTGGAGGTGAGTTTTTGAGAGAAGAGAGGGAGAGAGAGAGAGCCGAGAGGAGAAGAGAGAACGGGAGGGAGGAAAAGTGGGAAATATTTTCCCCGCCACACACACATATACACACTTGCACTATATTACACCAACACCCACATCTTTCAAACTCTTGCACATTGACCCACAACTATAATTTTCACACTTAACCATTATTTGTCCACTTATAAAATGTCAAAATTTAAAAGAAAATTTCGGGTCTCTACACATTTCACTCTATTAAAAGAGAACATAAGATGAGAATATATAATGGAGAATTTGCAGCAGTTATCATAAAGAGCAGTTAAACTTGTTGGTAGTGTGTGGCCTGTAACTTGTCTATTCAATCTATGATATCCATTGATCCAAACAAAGAGTATATTCATCCATAAAATCAAAGCAATCTAAATATGATCATACATAACACCTAAATTACTATATCCAAATACATGCATCCATCGAATGGATAAAGTCATTAAGTTATCCAAAACATGCTTTAACTAAAAATCCATCACTGCATGAGTCCACCGTCAATCTGTGAAACAGGAGAAAAACCCATCAATTTCCATCCATCACAAATTTTTTTTTTGGTAGCCCGTATCTTTAATGAAGCTGAGTGCAACTAGACAACCGCTGGGCCAACTATCCCAATTCCCATCTATCACAATAACGAAGCCAAAATGATATACTACTCCACTTTCACAAGCTTGGCTCCAACATCAACCTATGCATTGTAACAGTGTGTTGGCATGTAACAGTCTGTCTAAAGCTCGTGTGAGGCGACTGAGCTGGTCACAAGCAGTTTGTTTTCTGTTTTACAACTATGCCCCGCAAAAAGAGACTTAGTAGATAACACTTAACAGTCCAAAAAAAACAAAAACAAAGATAGTTGAACTTTTGCAGTTCATGATGCTTCAGACCCTCTCATTTCGGGTGATTTCTCCTACCAGTTAACATGATCGAGAAGTCTCTGGAGATCAAAAAGTTTGAAGCTAGATAAGATGGCAAGATCTACCAGTTAACATTTAACAACCAACAGAGCCACTTAGCTATATATAAACACATACATTATTGATCAATGGTGGTAGACAATGAGCATAGTGCTCATACAAAAGAAAAATGATATCCACAAACTAAAATCAATGGCTCAAAGTTTTAATTCCTCCGAAGTAAAAGAAAACAAGAAGCAAGCAAGCAAGAATCATTCCCATAGTTATTATTAGCCCTTAAACTAAGATAATTGAGGGAAGAAAGTACACAGCGAGCAAAGTCTTTTAATATAACCAATGGAGTAGCTGGAAGGACCAACTTCTCCAACAGTAGGTGTCTCAAACTCTTAGTTTCCTTAAGGGTTCTGTTTCATTGGACAAATTAGGACAACACACCAAGTGACCAAGATTGTTAAAAGATAAGCACATTCATATGACAAAACTATTGTAATTGTTAATTAGAGGCGAAATGGCGAAAAAATACAGATCAGCTTACTGAGAAGTGCAAAAGGCTGAATTATGCTAAGGTGTGCTGGCCCTAGTGTGCAGGGTCTAGAAGTTTTTGAGAAGAAAAAAAAGAGTAAACAGATACTGCAGATTATGAAGAAAAAAAGAGTAAACAGATACATGCCAATAAACCTTACTCCAATTGATCTTCTGATATATACGGCCAAAGGTGAGGTGGAGAGGACATATAGCTAGTATCAAGCATAAGAGTAATGAGTCATCAATTATCACCAAACTCCACCATATGTACTCTCCATTTCAAACAAACTATAAGATACTTGTCTCCTACTTGCCATATTACTAGCACAACAAAAACAGAAAACATTAGGGGGGAATTACTTCCCAACATGAGTATCCATAGAAACGGCCCACAACTAGTTCATATACTCTATTCTTCCTTAATGGTTAGCTCTAAAAGTATCCCATTTTAGATGGATCATGGATGAATAACAATAAGTTAACTATGGCATGGTTTCATTTCTGGTGCACAAGAATAAATCCTAAATTCATAAGACTTAAACGGTTGAGAAGAGACATGCATAGCGGAAAACGATTCTGAGAAACGATTGAGAAAAATGAAGCAACCTAAAACGAACAGAACCCTAGAACAACAGCCGATCCATGCGAACCAGAACCCTAGAACAACAGCCGATCCATCCGAAACAGTTCGCACGGATAATGATTCAGAAATACGGGATTTGTTTGGACTCTATTGACTGAAAATTTCAAAAGGTAAGTGAAAATTGCAGAGGGATATGTGCGTTTAAAAAAACCCTTTTTTGTTTTGGTTCGAAACAAAAACAAATCCAAAAAGTCCTAATATCTGGAAATTAATCGATTGAGAGATCTGGAGAGTTCGAGCAAGAGAGAGATAGATACCTTGGCAACCCGTTCGTCGTCGTCGTCGTTCTTGGATCGTTCGTGGTGGTTGTTCTGAAATCGCCTCTTCTCTCTCTCTCTCTGATTGCCGCTATTGGGTTGAACGCTACATGTGGATGGCATTTTAACGAAAATGCTATAAAATTATTCCGTGTTTGCGGAACGCTATGGAAGTCTTTTCTCTTTTTATTCCGTGTTAACGGAACGCTATGGAACGCTATAAAATTATTCTGTGTTAACGGAACGCTGTAGTTGACAACTTTTCATAGCATTCATAAAAGAATGCTATTGTATTATGCTATTAAAAGTTATATTTATTGTAGTGTAATTCCCACCACATCCAATATTCCTTATCTCTGTGAATTACGTGTAGATGTCCAAAAATTGAGCACGAAATTCAGGTACACGCGCGTGAGGAAAAAAGTTGAGTTGAACAATTTGTGGGCTTGGTCTGAGAATTGGGAATCTACTCATTTCTAAGGTCTCAAGTTCAACAACTTTTTAGCCGGGCCACCTCAATCTCAAGGGTGAATGCGTGAAATGAATGTGGGAATGACAGTAGAGATGGATATGAGGTTTGTGCAAACTGACCCGATCGAAATGCCCTGCATTACGGAGAAAAAGTTGAGTTTGAACAACCGAAGAATTCTGCCCATTAAACTACCACAGCCACAACAGGGGTACACGTATAGAGGAGCCGGACTATTTCCTCGCAAAACAAGGAGAACAGGAATAGTTGAATTGAATACGCAGGAGTGGAATTTTGTTAGGCAAGTAATTAAACTATTTTCAGTACTAATTACGTACGCAATACTATAATTGCAACCAACGCGGTGGAGACGACTTATCACATTTGTCAACGTCACAAAATTTGAGAATTGAAAATGAGAAAAAGAAGAAGACCTTATTGGTCCAAGGTCAACCTTCTATTACTCACATATTTCACACACAAGGTTGGATCTTTTCTTTCCATTTTTCTTCTTGGAGCAAAACTCATTAGATTTGGAGGATCAGCGATTTTAAATCTTTAATTTGTGCTTTTTTAAAAAAGAATAATTCAGAAAAAAGGATCATTCTATTCGTCACAGTCCATGAAATATTACTAATACACTTAGGGCCCGTTTGATCGACGGAACTTACAAGTGGATAGACAGATAATTATATATATTTTTATATAGGATATATATGTCGTTCCATGAGATCAATAGTGCTGCTTAATAATACCCAGTGATTTTATATAGGGCAAATCATTCAAATGGTTCCTACAGTTTGGTCTTTGTATCACTTTAGTCCCTTTATTTTTAATTGACTCGATTTTAACCCTGTAGTTACGATTTTGTGCCAATCAAGTACAATTGATAACTTCTGTTTGCTCCTACTAATGGAACTAATCGCAGAAACTACACTTTAAACCCTTGTGATTTGAGTTTGTGTGATTTAATCCCTTGTCATTTTAAAAACTAGCCCATGACCCAATGTGATTTATGTACTAAAAGTGCACGTTTCATTTGTTAATACTATATATAAAAGACGATATTATCCTTCTTAACTAATTTTTTTGGTCTTTTATCCACCGTCCAACATGTAAGAACATATCTTTAATGGATTATGTATATAGAAGATGATATTAATTGAATATCTTATGAATCTAATTAAATCTCAAACTATCAACATTCATTTTTTGTTCTGATTAATTTTCATTAATCCAATTTTTTTAGGTTATTAATAGTCTCAACAAGAGGAATGAAAAAAAGTAAGAAATTATGTCCAAAATCCTATAAAAAATTCACTAACGAAAAAAAAATACAATACAGACATAAATATGTGTGTCTATATATATATATATATATATATATATATATATACACACAATCTGGATCCAATGAGGGATCCCGCACGGTGCTACCGTGTGTGACTCCCCTTTCCCGATCGAATTGCGACGATCCGAGCCGCTCAAAGTGATCAGAACGTGATTTTAAGGGTACTCACGAGAAATCAGCAAAAAAAATGATCGGGACGGGCTTGATCCGAACAGTTTTTTATTGAACGGTTCAGTAAAAAACTGCTCGAATGAAGCCCTTCCCGATCATTTTTTTTGTTGATTTCTCGCGCGTACCTTTAAAATCACGTTCTACACACTTTGAGCGGCTCGGATAGTCGCAATTCGATCGGGAAAGGGGAGTCCCGCACGGTAGCACCGTGCGGGATCCCTCATTGGATTTGGACTATATATATATATATATATATATATATATATATATATATATATATATACTATAGTATATAATTCGTTGTTAGCACCACTTCATGGTTTTGTGAGCTTTTGATACGGTGGTTTCAGAGGAAGTTGACAACGAGATGAAAGAGTGATTTCCGACAGTGGGACTAAGACACGACAAAACTTCCCGAATATATGTTGGTTTATATCTGTACTTAGCGACTTAGAGAAGTCCAATACAACTTTTTACTTTTTACGTTCCTCTTGTCAATACGGATAAATAATTCAAGAAATATTTGACTCAAAACTAACAAAAGTAGAATAATAACTTGTCATTAACGCATGTAACGATGCACTTTAATATACTAAAATCACCATGGGTTATGTTGAAGTTTCTAAATGAATAAGGAAAAATTTATACCAAGTGCAAATCACAAGGGGTCAAGTGCAATTTGCACAATTGGTTCCGTTAGTAGGAGGAAATGGAAGTTAGTGATTGTACTTAATTGGCACAAAATCAAAACTGTAGGGTTAAATATGAGCCAATTAAAACTATAGGGATCAAAGTGATATAAAGACCAAACTACAGGGACCATTCGAGTAATTTGCCCTTTTATATATATAGGAGTATTTATCACATAGGGCCAGACAACCGTTCATAGTCCGTCTGAAAGAGCCCAATAAAGCCTAATGTCCGATTGGCCCCGTCTGGACAAGTCCAATAAAGCCCAAGGTCCGATGGCCAAGCCCCTAACCCCAGATGCGCTGTTCGGTCTGCGGTATATATGGCGGGTGGGGCACGGTATCGGGTTGAGAAGCCAAAAGATGACATGTGACGCAACGTGGAGCCACGCTGGCACCAAGAGGGATGCGGCTCGGCCATGTGTCGTACGTTTCAATAAAATACTTATAGAAAATGAGAATGCACTACTATACATTTTTCTTATGGAATGTTGATTGTAAAATTTCTATTATATACTAGACTTGTGTGAAGAATTATGAAATAATCTAGTGATGTGAAGAAAGAAATATATTTTTTACTACGAGAATTCTAAAAAAAAGAATGTGGGCTGTTAGATTAAAATAATCTTATCCGTTTATTGAGTATTGTAAAAGTATTCGCCCATCTAATATTAATTGGGAGACACTTACTTTGAATTTTCGAGAACATACGAAAGTCGATAAGCGATCTAAAATTAATCCGTCCATCCTTGCTGCCCCTGAAATCTTTTCTTTATAGTGCCATCATTGATACATATTTTCTGATTACGCCACTGGCCATGCATGCTAGTATAATTTGATTATTATAATAAAAAGAACTACATATAGCTTGAGATAAAAAACAAGATTCAATGTTTTGAAGAAGAGGGGAGAGATCATAGTTGTTCAGGATGGTATTCATAAATGTTCACATCTCTGAACCTATTTTTGGGCAGAGTTCCCCCAGATCTTGTTCCCCAAGAAGTCCACCACCAACTCTAAATATGTCAGACGGAACCGAAACTCCATCGACAAATTACTGAAGTCGAACTCATCATCTTCCATTTTTTGACACGCAAAGACAGTCAAATAGCTGTAGAGGGAGGAAGTATGATGAGTAGTGTTATTGATGAGGATATATATACACACACTCTTCGGTTCCCACGAAGGATTTGTTGGGGGTGTAGACAACTTTCAACAGTAGTTTAGCAAATTGAAGCGAAAATGATATTTCAAGGACTTGAAGGTGTAATTTCGGCTATAGGACCCGACCTAATTATATTGCAATTTGTATGTAATTAAGCTTGTAAGTTTTTTAGAGAAAAATATAGAAAGGCAAGAGAAAACGCAGATCTCAGATAGACTGCGAGAAGATTTATACTCTTGATTTGGTTTCATAGTTGACTGGTGTGACTCCCGTGATTTTTCCTCGTGTTGAGGTTTTCCACGTATATCTTGTGTTCTTTCTCCTCTTGTTCGTTACGCATTATTTTTCCGTTTGCTTGCGGTTTCTGTGATCTTAGTTTTCAAGAACTGTAGGGGTATTGTGAGTTGAACAGGTAGTTCCATTCCTAACAGGATCCTGGATTTTTTAGTTTGTGCGGGAGTCTCATCTCAGCTATTGGATCTAATCCAACTGCTGGCATTTAATTTAAAGAGTATCTCACGGATCCCAGGCGATCGGGTAACAGGTAAAAAGTTCTCGCAGGTCACGGGTACACACAAACGGATCCCTTCTTTCCCTTTTCATTCCATTTCAAACACAAAGAGAAGAGATAGAGAGCATCGATGAAGACGATTTCGACGAAGAACAAGAAATGATCGACCAAGGGCCGGACAAGATGAATCTAACAATGTAGACCTTCAATTTTTTTTAAAAGAAATTTGTCCATATTTTCATAAACTATACAAAGAAAAAAATATTACAAATAGTTAATATTATAGATGCTAAATCAATACATTTATACTGTAGACAACGTATATTAAGTCGATCATTAATTGTTGAGAGAGAAGACATAGCAGTGCCCACCCGTACATAGCACAATACCCATACCAGTATATTATTTCTTTTCTCTCTTTCTTTTTTTGAAATTATTATCATTATGAGTGTGAATTTTGTTTTTGTTTTTTTAGTGTGAACTTTGTTTGAGCTAATGTATTACGTACATGTTCAACCATGAGATACTTGGAACGATGAGTGTTCATAATGTACCAAACACTATGTTCAAAAAGAACCGGTACGTCACATAATACTAGTGGTAGGAACTTTCAAAAAGAATAAAATTTACGATGTTCAGCTGCACACCCGTCCTTGGACGTGCATCCGCAACTAAATTAGAATGTGGGCTGAGTGTTCAAAATTTTAGGGCTAAGTGTCAAATTATTTTTGAGCTAGGTGTTCAAGGTTGGGTGTTCGAAAAATGACCAAACCAAAGTTGCTATACATGCATGTATATCCTAAATGAATTTCTCCGTAACGATGTTCAATTGACCACCATTGAATGAATGTAGAGCCGTCCCTGGCTGAAGTACTCAACTGCAAAGATGCCAATGCAATTCAATCACTACCGTTCATCTTAGCAATGTATGGGAATGTACTCGCTCATTTGACATTTTCCTAGGTACTTATATGTTCTAACAAAATTGACATTTTTGGTAAGGGAAAGTCTTCAATACATGCACACCATTTTAAGGTATGTACCATATGCACCTATTGTGTGATTCATATTGTGCCATCTCATAAAAAATTATTTGTAAGACCGGTCATTCATAACATTTTATTTCGTATCGTAATTTTTATACTAAAAATTCGTAACTTTTCATCAATATGATTCGTAACTTTTTAGCAATAGATTCATAACATTTTGAAAATTATAACATTTTGGTGTGTTTCAATGAGAATGCATATGATATACAGCCAAATAAAAAGTGTGTAGTGTAGCACTTTCCTTCTGGTAAAATCCCATTTAACAATTCTAAACTACTGCTACTACATCATTATCAAGTCGCAATGCCACATTGCCCGTATAAATTTGTACCTCCACATTGCCCGTATACTGACATGTGGTTAATTTACCTTTAACATATCACACATCCAAAGTTGAGCTGGAATTTTCAATTACTAATTAACATGTAAAAATACTACTCCTCACGAGTAAATTTTATGAGTTTTACAAGACTAAATCACTTATGGGTCATTTTTCAAGTAATAAAATTAGTAGAATAAAAGTACGACGATAAGCAGCAAAATTCTATGGGGTCGAGTGATCCCACACCTCACGAGTTGCTATCCCATTGCATGCTACTTACAATGTGGTCAGTAATTAATGTAGTTGGGTCTTTTTAAAGAAAATCTTTTGACGCGAGTTCATTTGAAAAACAAAACAAGAATATATAGTAAAAACGTTGGGGCTTACACTTGTGTTGAATGTGTCCAAACAAAAAAACGTGGTGGGGAACAATATCTGGGAAACAAGTGTTGTATATATGTAATTTTAAATTTTACGCATATAAACTAATACGGAGTGGTTTCAGAGACACCTAAAAATGACCGAAAAGAGCCTGATCGGAGCAGTTTTTGATAAATGCTGAACAGAAACTGTTTTATGAAAAACTGCACGAATCAAGCCGTTCTCGATATTATTTTGACTGATTTCTTACGAGTACCTTTAAAAACACGTTTTAAACACAATTAACGGCTTGGATCATCAAATTTTGATCAGAAACTATGAGTTATTAATTTAGATGTCTCCAGAACCGCCCCGAAACTAATATCCTATTTTTGTCATTGAGGTAATTGTTGTCACCTTATGCGATAATAGCTTAAAACTGGCGAGTAACATTCTCAGAGTAGTTTCTTAAAAGATTTTTCGAATTAGTCAAACCAATTACCATGTGCACTTGTTTTTCTCCAAATTAATAGGATAAGTTGTTAGCATAGCCCCACTATATAAAGATGGGAAAACCGTATCAATTGCTAGAGAGGAAAACCCCCCCCAAAAATCCTCTGTTTCTTCCTTCCTCTCCCCATGTGCACAATTCTGCTTAAATATTTTACATTGTATTTTATGGTGCTTTGGGTGTCGGGCAACTCTCAGTTTGGCATGTACAATAACAACTTTCAATATCGTTGTATCTTGATGAAGGAGTACCAATTAAATAACTGCCTTTTTGTGTGGCCAAACCGCCAAAAGAATGGACAGCAAAAAGCCCAATGGGCACCATGGTCGAAGCTTTGCATCCGAAAGGAAAGTGGCAGCTTGGGATTCAAAAATATCGAAGCTTTCAACCTTGCAATGCTAGGCAAGCAAGCTTGGAGAATCTGCACCAAAATTCTCTCCTCTACATTTATGGAAGATAGGTAGCGACCCTCAGGCAGGTTTAAGGTAAGTAAAAAGCTATGGTTTGAGTTATCTTTACTTGTCTCTGTCCTAGCTCCTCTCAAACTTTCAACTGCAATGACCAGCCTGGATGCACTGGATATCTCCACATGGATTATCTCCACATGGTTGTTTTCTATAGTAGGCTAGTTGATATCTCATGCTATTATAAAAACTCATCTCTCTAATTCTTGACAAGTTGGTGATGAGTACGAAAAATACTTACTTTTGGTTCGTAACAACAATTGCATTTACAAAGGTATTGTGGCATACAAGTGTTTAGGGGGCATGGTTTATATTGCTTAAAGTTGATATAAAAAAAAGGCGAAGATCGTAGAAGATTCCCAAGAATTCATTACAAAAGCGTTGTTTTGTCTTGTAATTGCAAGTGTGTGTTTGATGGTGAAGGCTATATGACAAGAGTTGAAATGGATGACGAATGTGGAATCCATGATCGAGGGTACAACCCTATGTGATCATGTACCTTCGCACTTATTAGATTCATTTCTTGAAGCTGGATCTAAAGACAAAAAGTAAGTTGACGTAGCTATCAACTTACTTTTTGTCTTTAGATACAGCTTCAAAAAATAGATCTGATAAGTGCGTTGCTACATGATCACATAGGATCGTACCCTCGATCATGGGTTCTACTTGAGTCATCCATTTCAACTCTTCGTCTTATAGCCTTCACCATCCAGCACACACTTGCCATTACACAAAATAGTGCTTTTGTATTGTATTCTTGGGAATCTTCCATGATCTTCACCTCTTTTATATCAACTTTGACCAATATGAACCATGCCTCCAAAACACTCGTATGCCACAATACCTTTGTAAATGCACTTGTAGCGAACCAAAAATAAGTATTTTTCGTACTCACCAACTTGTCAAGAATCAGAGAGATGATTTTTATAATAGTGTGAGATATCAAATGGCCTGCTATAGAAAACAACCATAAGATAATCCATGTGGAGATATTCAGGCCGAAGATATCCAAGGCGTCCAGGCTAGACATTGTAGTTGAAATTCCGAGAACAACGAGAACGGAGACGAGTAAAAATAGCTCAAACCTTGGCCTTTTACTTATCCTGAACCTGTCGAGGGTCGCTACCAAAATTCAAAAGCAAGTACTTCCCAAACTCTTCATCTATGGAAAGCAGGTTTAGGGTCCAGGCCATCCTACTCTAGGAGAGGAATTTTGGATGCCGGAAAAGTCCTTATGACAGGAACCAGATGGCGCAGCCGCGGGCGCAGTGAACAACCCCGTAGATGGAACATCCCGTGGCAGTGGGGCAAGAATTCAGCAACGGAAAAATTAATATGGCATCACACCAGTCATATTTGGGATGAGACTATTCTCTGTATGGTGATGAAGCCTTAATTAATAATAGTCATATGACTTCGGATTATTTCCCAAAATGGGAAATAGGCTATTTACTCTCCCAAATTCATTTTATTTAACTATTTCTTTTAAGCAAAGTTAGTAAATGAGAACATTTCATCGTCAATAAGAGGCCTTAAGTAATTTCCAAATGAGAGAAGATGTGATTAATAATTGCTCCTATTGATTATATTCATGAACCTCGTTTAAGGAATATTAGTAAACAAGAGTAAATTCAATAATTGTTTCCCTGTTTATATTACGTGATAGACTAGTAATTAAGGAATTTATTTAGGTGAATGTATTTTCCGAATGTGTTATAATTTGTATGGACATGATGAATTGTTTCTAGTTCAATCCGACGGCCAGGATTTGATAACAAGTTCTATAAATACATGCATTGTAATGGCATGATAGTGTTGAGGTAGAATCTTAGTTGATTTGTGTTGTTTAGGATTCCAGACAGGGGATGGAGAGTTCATCACCTTTTCCTTTGTTGTTTGCTTCTGGTTCCCCCTTTCAATTTACTATTCCTTCTTTTCGTTCTACTTAGGTGGAGCAATCCGAACTCTCTTATTGAGTTAGAGCTAGAACTAAATTCTAATTGTTCGGTGAGTTACCAAACAATAGTTTGACGGATCCTTTCTCCTTAGTTTTGTTTGGTAACTCACTGAAACAATTTGAATTTGGCCCTACACGATGATGATTTTATTCGGTATCAATTCTCTAATGGAAGTGATAAACTAATTGTTAGGGAGAAGTTCTTTCCTTTGGTTTTCTACTAGAAATGTTGGTAATCTATCTATTTACTGTATGTCTTTGCTCTATTTAATTATCATTTATCATGTAAAACTCTCTCCCAAAATTAATAGCACTTCAATTGTGCGTACTTCTTTTTTATAAGATTTTTACATTTTTTTTATTCTAAGGAGGAAATAGATAACAAATTTTATGGCTATTTTTTTGGCTAGTTTCTCTAGTACAATTATATACTAATACAAATACCATTTTTTCACTATATCCGCTTTATTTTCAAAAATGCAATTGCTAGGTCATATGATTTCTTAAGTACTGGTTTAAAATCATAATTTGCGTTATATCCATTTGATTTTCAAAAAAGAAAAATTGGATCATGTGATAGTTGATTGCATGAAGAACAAGTGGATTTTCTATTTTAGAGACATGAAGCTTTTGGCCCATCTAACCATCTGTTCTTCATAGACAAAGCCAGGTTTGTTTTAGACATTGAGCTTTTGACCAGTCTAACAAGTGGATTTTTCTATTTGAGAGATGGTGTCTACCTAAAGGAGAAACTGTCAAAGTTCTTTTTTATGCAGGTTTTGAAGGGTGAAATTTTGATAAATTTTTTTTTTCAGTAGCCAAGGATGATTTTGGCAAGGTTCTAGGGGCTGAATTGAAGGTGCTTGTGTCTCATTTTCTGCTTCTGGCAAGGAAGTGAAAACTGTGGTCTTCTGCCATTCTTGGGAGTGACTCTCCTTTCTGTTATGAGCATGGTGTATGGGCTTCTTTGGCCCCTAATCCTCTTTTGAGAATCCTTTATGGGCTGTTAGTTACTGTTTGTTATTTGTGTAGCTCAGGAGCAATATTTTAAATCACAGTATTGCAAAACGTGACGTATCGGTGATACGGTAATATATTGGTTGATATTGGGTTGTATCGAACAGTATCGACCGATACGTAAGTAAATACCAGTATTGGAGGTCCAAAATCTTGTTACGTACAAGGGCGAAGGTAGTTAGTGGGGGGAGGTGACATGTGCCACCCCGTTTTGAAAACCCCCCTAAAAAATACTCATAGCAAGGTGAAATAAAAAGATTTGAAGAACTTTGCATAAAACTATCTCTGGTTAAGTTGGCTGTGTAGCTTATATTGAGGCACTGAATGCTAGGGTTTGAATCCCCTAGTGCCTTGTTTTTTTTTTTTTTTCTTCCCAAACACACACTCTCTCTCTCTCTCTCTCTCTCTCTCTCTCTCACACACACAGTACCAGGGTTCAAATCCCCTAGCGCCTTGTTTTTTTTTTTCTTTCCAAACACACACACACACACTCTCTCTCTCTCTCTCTCTCTCTCTCTCTCTCTCTCTCTCTCTCTCTCTCTCTCTCTCTCAAGCTTTGTAATTCTTTCGCATTAATTGGAATTGAACATGACCCATTTGGAAATAAAAAAATTTCAAAACCCATTCGAACACATAAACTTTTTAAAAACTAATGCGGTTTGACTAGGTATTTATGAGTATGTAAAAAAATAAATACTATAAAAAAAAATGCAATTTAGACAATGGTAGATTTCGGATCAAGAAGAATTTATATCGTAATGTGCATTTGCATACCACAAGAGTTGAATCAAGCTTTTATTTCTTTTTCAAAAAAGAAAAATCCACGACAAAACCTAATTATATGACTTCACACTTACGGTAATTTTTTTTCTTCATATTTTTCTGTGTAACATATAACTACATTTTCATCGAACGATGCCACCCTTGCGTGCGAATCTTGATTCCGCCCTTGATTACGTAACAACCGAAAAAATACATAACAACCTTAATTTAAAATCCTGCCTAGGATATGGATTTGTTGGCATTCAAATCTAATTTCTCAAGTTTCATGTTGCATGGGTTCTGAACTCTCCTTATCTGCTGTACTTTCGTGTTGGACATCTATTGAGGGGAGTCTTTTTTGTATGGAAATGTTAATTAACCACCACCTTTAAGGCTGTGGATATATAATGTGTAAAAGATAGATTGATACCCATGTTGATAATTGTGAATATGTATTTGATATTGGTAATCTATGTATTGAACTCCAATTGATTTGAACTGTTCATTGCTACAGGATCCTTTGTTCCTTGTTCCTTATGTGTAACATAGTTCACTTTTTATTTGGGTGTGTATTAAAAAAGTTGTTGGGACTTGAGAATCATGCTCGTGGTTGGGGTGCCATGGCATCTGTAGCTTCTACTAACTCCATTAAATACCATCGATATCTCACACAATAATTTGTCTCTCTCTTTTATTGGCAATGTCACTTTCATTGTGATCCAAACAAAAGAGACCATTCGAGAATGGCTAATTTGGTTAGCCAATTTTGTTGGTCAATCAGTTTTTTTGTATTTATTCAATTACGTTCCAGTTTTCGCAAACTACATTTAATAAATAACATCGGTGTCGGATCCTGTCTAGTCTGCCTGGACCAGTTTGAGAGTGTGTAGTTTGGTTTGATGCAGGGGATTGCAACATCGGTGTCGGATACTGTCTAGTCCGCTTGGACTAGTTTGGTTTATTTTTTTGTATCCGAGCTATCCAAAATTATTTTGGACGATCTAAATTTGTTTGGGGTGTTTTGGATATTTTGTAATAAAAATGTATTAAAAAAATCTGATTCATTCAAAACACTTAAGAACAGTACAAATACAAAAACTGAACGAGACTATTTCGGACTGGATGGGATCCTCCCCCTGCAACATCATAACTGAATTAATTAATGCTACCGTCATTATATAATCTAATCGAATGTTGTCATTCTCCTAATTGCGATGTGTCTCCTTTACTTGCGTCGTAATCTGTCGAGATAATAAAATATATGTAATGCGGATAGTAAATATAGGTTGCCAAGGACTTTTTTAGAGATATATATTTTATCTTATTTCGTTCCTATCATTAGACTTATATGACAATATTTATTTTTGTTGTAGTAATGAATCCAAATTCCATTTGTTCAAGGCAACATGATTTTGTTTAGGAAATTCGTATTCTCGATGTACCATTTGTTGAGTTTCTAATAAAGTTTTGTTGTCTATCAAAAAAAATTTCGTACAAGATGAATCTCACAATGTAGACCTTCAATTTTTTTAAAAGAAATTTGTCCATATTTTCATAAACTATACAAAGAAAAAAATTTACAAATAGTTAATATTATAGATGCTAAATCAATACATTTATACTATAGACAACGTATATTAAGTTGATCATTAATTGTTGAGAGTGAAGACATAGCAGTGCCCATCCATACATAGCACAATACCCATACCAGTAGATTATTTCTTTTCTCTCATTCTTTTTTCTTTTTTAAATTATTATCATTGAGTGTGAAATTTTTTTTTTTTAGTGTGAACTTTGTTTGAGCTAATGTATTACGTACATGTTCAAACTATGAGATACCTGGAACGATGAGTGTTCAATTATTTTTGAGCTAAGTTTTCGAGGTTGGGTGTTCGAAAAATGACTAAACCAAAGTTACTACATGCATGTATTCTAAAAAGAATTTCTCCGTAAAGATATTCAATTGACCACCATTGGATGAATGTAGAGCTGCCCCTGGTTGAAGTACTCAACTGCAAAGATGCCATCCCAATTCAATCACTACTATTCATCTTTAAAATGTATCATTGGGAATGCACTCGCTCATTTGACATTTTCCTAGGTACTTATATGTTCTAAGAAAAATTGACATTTATGGTAATTTCTCATTTAACAATTCTAAACTAATAGTGTACATCATTATCATGTCACAATGGCGCATCCACTTGTCACAATGCCACATTGTCCATATAAATTTGTACCTCCACATAATTTACCTTTAACATATCACACATCAAAAAGTTCAGCTAAACTTTCCAACTAACATGTAAAAATACTAAATTTTATGAGTTTTGAAGGACTAAATCTTATGGGTCATTTTTCAAGTAATAAAATTAGTACAATAAAAGTACGACGATAAGCAGCAAAATTCTATGGGGTCGAGTGATCCCACAGCTCACGAGTTGCTGTCCCATTGCATGCTACTTACAATGTGGTCACTAATGTAGTTGGGTCTTTTTAAAGAAAATCTTTTGACTCGTTCAATTGAAAAACAAAACAAGAATAGTAAAAACGTTTGGGGTTACACTTGTGTTGAATGTGTCCAAACAAAAAACGTGGTGGGGGTATAGTTTGTGGGAACCAAGAATAGTAAAAGAGTTTATCCAAAAAAAAGAAAGAGAAGTGGTGGGGAACAATATGGGATTGGAAAATTCTGTAGTGCAAGGTCTTGCAAGACACCCTGTAGGGTGTACACAGGCCATCGATCTTGACAATAAATGGTTGAGATATGATTTTTAATTATGACCGGTAAGAATCATTTATTACCGGTCATAATTGATTTTTAATATAGACCGTTAATTGATGAGATCGACGATTGTGTGCCACCCTACACGTGCACTACACGGGGTACACTACAGCACCCCGGATCCAACAATATGTGCATGGGAAACAAGTGTTGTATATATGTAATTTTAAATTTACGCATATAAACTAATATCCTTTTTTTTTTTTTTCCCAGTGAGCTAATTGTTGTCACCTTAAGCGATAATAGCTTAAAACTCGCGAGTAATATTCTCAGAGTAGTTGCTTAAAAGATTTTTAGAATTGGTCAAAACCAATTACCATGTGCACTTGTTTTTCTCCAAATTAATAGGATAAGTTGTTAATCATAACCCCACTATATAAATTAAAGATGGGAAAACCGTATCATTTGCTAGAAGAAAAAACCCCCTAAAAAATCCCCTCTTTCTTCCTTCCTCTTCCCATGTGCACAGATCAATATTAACCCTGCTTTATGGTCGACAATTTTGCTTCAATATTTGACATTGTATTTTACGGTGCTCTGGGTGTTGGGCAACTCTCGGTACGTTGGCGTGTACAATAACAACTTCCAAGATCGTTGTTTTTTGATGAAGGAGTACCTATTAGACAACTGCCTTTTTGTGGGGCAAAACCGCCAAAAGAATGGGCAGCAAAAAGCCCATTGAGCAGCATGGTCGAAGCTTTGCGTACGAAAGGAAAGTGGCGGCTTAGGATTCAGAAATATCGAAGCTTTCAACCTTGCAATATTGCTAGGCAAGCAAGCTTGGAGAATCAGCCAAGACCAAAATTCTCTCCTCTACATTTATGGAAGATAGGTAGCGACCCCTCGGCAGGTTCAGGGTAAGTAAAAGGTGGTTTGAGCTATTTTTACTCGTCTCCGTTCTAGCTCCTCTCAAACTTTCAACTGCAATGTCTAGCTAGCTTGGACGCACTGGATATCTTCGGCCTAGATATCTCCACATGGATTATCCTATGGTTGTTTTCAATAGCAGGCCATTTGATATCTAATGGTATTATAAAACTCATCTCTCTAATTCTTCACAAGTTGGTGAGTACGAAAAATACTTACTTTTGGTTCACTACAACAAGTGCATCTACAAATGTATTGTGGCATATGAGTGCTTGGGGGGCATGATTTATATATATTGCTTAAACTTTGTATAAAAAAAGGCGAAAATCGTGGACGATTCCCAAGAATACATTACAAAAGTAGTTTTGTCTTGTAATGACAAGTGCATGTTGGATGGTGAAGGCTATACGGCATGGGACACTCGACGACGAGTTGAAATGGATGACGCAACCCATGATAGAGGGTACGACCCTATCTGATCATGTTTCTTATTCGAAAAAACAAATCTGATACGTCCATAGCTACTTGATCACATAGGGTCGTACTCTCGATCATGAGTTCCACATGCGTCATCTATTTCAACTCATCGTCGAGCGTCCCATACCGTATAGCATTCACTATCCAACACGCACTTGCCATTACAAGACAAAACAACGCTTTTGTTATGTATTCTTGGGAATCTTTCACGATCTTCACCTTTTTTATATCAAGTTTAAGCAATATAAACCATGCCCCCAAAACACTCGTATGCTACAATACCTTTGTTGATGCACTTGTTATGGCGAACCAAAAGTAAGTATTTTTCGTACTCACCAACTTGTCAAGAATTAGAGAGGTGAGTTTTATAATAGCATGAGATATCAAATGGCTTGCTAAAGAAAACAACAATAGGATAATCCATGTGGAGATATCCAGCCCGAAAATATCCATTGTGTCCAGGCTAGACATTGTATTTGAAAGTCTGAGAAGAGCGAGAATGGAGACGAGTAAAAATAACTCGAACCATAGTCTTTTACTTATCTTGAACCTGTCGAGGGTCGCTACCAAAATTTAAAAGCAAGTATTTCCCAAACTCTTTATTTATGGAAGCAGGTTTAGAGTCCAGGCCATCCTACTTTTGGAAGCCCTTTTTGAAAGCCCAAAAAGTCTAATAAGAACGGTATTGTGATGAATATTGTCTGTATTTTTCATTGAAAATCAAGGAAGGATACAACCATACATATAGCAAAAGATAAACATAGAAGGAGAATAATTATCCTATAATTATGGTAGTGATTGATCCTAATTTGATTGTTGCCGAGTATAGTGAGCCAACCCTTGATTTCCACTGATATGCTTTCCGCTAATACTCCCCCTCAAGGTGGAGCATGGAGGGACGTAATGCCGAGCTTGGAGGTCAGAAGACGAAAATGTTCGACACCCAAGCCCTTTGTGAAAATATCGACTAATTGGTTAGCGGAGGCAATGTGATGAAAGCAAAGAAGACCTTGTGGACCCTTTCACGCACAAGGTGGTAGTCTATTTCAATGTGTTTGGAGCGCTCATGAAAAACGGATTCCATGCGATGTGCAAGGTTGACTGGTTGTCGCAATAGAGGGTGATCGGGGATGAGGATTAAACCGCTAAATCGCGTAGTAAACTGCGAAGCCATAATAATTTGCAACTGGTAGAGGCCATGGCTCGATATTCGACCTTAGTTGAAGATCAGGAGACAACACTCTGCTTTTTAGTGCGCCAAGAGATGGGGCTGCCACCAAGGGTACGTAATAAAATAGACAGTAGTTGAGCTCCGAGTCATGGGACAGCTGGCCTAGTCGTAGTCAGTGTAGCCGGTAAGGGTGAGATCTGCTTCGCCTTCAAACCTCGCCTTCAAATATAAGGTTGAAAACCCCAAGCGTAGGGCTAGGTCGTCGGTAGCATAATATCCGGAAGTCCGGGATCGTACCCACAGAGAATTCGAATGTAGCTTAATCGGATTGTAGGTTTTATAAGGTGGATTGTGGCGTTTAAGACGGCCAACTTGGTTTTGCTTTGAAACGATGAAAATTGCCAAGGCAAAAGACTAGGAAAACGCCTAATTAACTTAAAGGAGGCAAGTCTAGGGATCGTCTAACCCTTGACAAAGGATGTTACTGGTTCTCAATATAACTCAGGCGAGAGTCACGACCGCGTGCTCACGCCCGGAGAATTTAGCTTTAAAAGACTACATTTATCGGAAGATGTGATTAAACGGAATTAAATCAACCTATTTTTGCTAATGTATCTAACACGTAGGGGGCCACGAGCCCTCAATATGTCGCTTGCCAAGACCGCTTGACTAAACTTCATACCAAGGAGTTAACACGCATCGCTTAGACCAAAAAGGCTAGGTTAATGAAATTCCGAAAACCAAGATTTTAAGCCCAAAGGTTTGAGAACCAAATAACCACCTAAGTACTCGGGAAAGATTAGCCCGAGACTTGGCCTATCAACTACTCACACATAGCTAAAGCATGAAAGAAAGCATAAAAACGAGACATGACTTTTAATCGATAAAAACGAAAACAAACTTGATATTATAAAAGATCTAATCCGTAGGAACGACTTTAATAAACGAGAAATTAACAAACGAGAATTACTTACTTGAGTTCTTAAGGAAATAACTTGAAAAGCTTAAAAGACCATTAATGGAGGAAAAATAAAAGCTATTAAAGACCTACATACAAAAGGGAGAGAGGAGACCCCTATTTATACACAATGGGTTCCTCTCTCCTCAAATATCTAAAAACATACTATAAAAGGCAAGTATTTCATAAATGGAAAGCCCAAAAAGTAGCAAAATATCTGGCCGAAGGCTCTCCGTATCGATACAGAATAAGCAAAGTATCGATACCACATCGTTAAGCTGAAAAGGCCAATCTCCCGTAACAATCCCGTATCGATACAGATTATGGCCGTATCGATACGGGAAGCTCTGCTTGGAAAGGTAACAAACGCGTATCGATACGCCTTAAATCCGTATCGATACGGAATGCTTATCTCTGGTTCTTCAAGCCAGCCTCCCAATCTTGACACCCGACGACCGTTGGTTTGCCCGATGCTCCTCGCCTTCGTTCTTTGGTCACTTTGGCAAAAGTTCCACCGAGCGATGATTCTTGAATTAACTTGGGGGTTGACTTTGCACTCAAAATATGCCTTTTAAGGGCGTTTTGCCTGAAACACTGAACAAACTACCTTACGAGCAATATTGACTAAAAACGACAATAATAGCTAAAAGCACTTCTAACTAACGGACTTAAGCACCACGATCAAGCAATCTTAGGTGCGTATCAAGATCCGAACTGGAGGAGAAGAGAATGACATGAGAGACGGCGCCCTTGAGGTAGTGGAGTATGTGAGTGGCAGCATCAAGATGAGGGACCTGAGGAGTATGCATAAACTGGTTGAGCATGTTGACGGTGAAAGAGATATCCGAACGAAAAATTGTGAGATATATCTGGCGACCAATGAGTCGACGGTAGGAACTTGGATTCGAGATGGGGTCACCAAAATTGGCTGAGAGTTTAAGATGTTGGTCCATCGGGGAAAAGGCTGGACGACATCCTGATTGGCCTGCATCCGCAAGGATGTCAAGAATATATTTTCACTGATTAATAAAAATACAGGTGGCGGAGCGGGCCACTTCGATGCCCAAAAAATACTTGAGCTTCCCAAGATCCTTCAACTGAAATTTACTTGATAAGAACTCATGTAAGCGGCGGATAGATGCTAAATTGTTGCCTGTAACAAGCAAATCATCAACATATATAAATGAGAACAACAAGTATAGTAGAACCAGTTTGCCGAGTAAAGAGATAGTGATCTGCTTGGGATTGTTTAAAACCAGCGGAGATGAGGACTGTAGATAGTTTAGAGTACCAATTGCGGGATGCTTGTTTGAGCCCATAGAGTGATTTTTGTAATCGACAGACATGCATCTCCCCCTGTCGACCATAGCCCGGAGGAAGAGACATGTAAACATCCTCATCGAGGTCACCGTGTAGGAAAGCATTATTAACATCTAACTGGTGTAAATGCCAATTCCAAGTGGCAGCGATAGCTATCACACAACGGACAATGACCAATTTCGCAACAGGAGCAAATGTGTAATGATAGTCCAACCCTTCGACTTGAGTATAGCCTTTGGTGACCAAGCGCGCTTTGTATCGTTCTACGGATCCATCTGCTTTTAATTTGGTTTTACAAACCCATTTACAACCAACTGGTTTTTTGCTAGGCGGAAGAGGTGTGAGGACCTAGGTTTTGTTTGTGTCAAGTGCATGGAGTTCTTTAGAAATGGCATCACGCCAGTGTATGTGCTTGATGGCTTGACCATAGGAAGTGGGGTTATGTGAATGAGATAAAGCCGAGAGAAAAGCGAAGTGAGATGGAGAGATGTGGGAATAGGAAAGGAAATGATTGAGAGGGTAGACCGTACTTGAAGACGGAGACGGAGCAGTGGTAGAGCCGGTCCTTGATTTCCGCTGATATGGTTTCCGCTAATAAAGTCCTCACGACAGGAACCAGATGCATGGCGCAGCCACATAGTGGAGATGGAACGAAGGTGCGGATATTGAAAGATAGGTGGATCCCACTCCTCACAACTTTGAAGCCCATCAGTCCTCAAAATTCTGGATTGGGAAATGCTGCCAAGCATTTCGTGCTTGGCAGAGGTGCCGAGCGGCTCATCCAGCCGTTCGTTTCGGCCCGAACAGCTTGGATCTAATTCGAGTGCATAAAAATTTCGATCATTCGTTGCCAAGATAAATGTCCGGATGGACTGCTTGGCATCGCTGCCAAGCGGGGTGATTCTTCGGACGATGAGGCAACGGTTTGGGATGAGATTATTCTCTGTATGGTGACGTGGCCTTAAATAAGAGTAATATGACTTCGGAGTATTTCCCAAAATGAGAGATAAGCTATTTACTCTCCCAAATTCTTTTCATTTAACCATTTCTCTAAGCACAGTTAATAAATGAGGACATTTCATCGTCAATAAGAGGCCTTGAGTAATTTCCAACCGAGAGAAGATGTGATATTTATTATTTGCTCCAATTGATTATATTCATGAACCTCGTTTAAGGAATATTAGTAAAAAAACACGAGTAAATTTATTGTTTTCCCTGTTTATATTACATGATAGACTGGTAAGGAATTTATTTTGGTGAATGCATTTTCCGAATGTGTTATAATTTGTAAGGACATGATGAATAGTTTCTTGTTCAATCCGACGGCTATGAATTGATACCAAGTTCTATAAATACATGCATTGTAATGGCAAGATAGTGTTGAGGTAGAATCTTAGTTGATTTGTGTTGTTTAGGATTCCAGACAGTTGATTAGTTGTTTGCTTCTGGCTCCCCCTTTCAATTTACTATTCCTTCTTTTCGTTCTACTCGAGTGGAGCAATCTGAACTCTTGTATTGAGTTAGAGCTAGAACTAAATTCTAATTGTTCGATGAGTTATCAAACAATAGTTTGAGAGATTCTTTCTCTTTAGTTTTGTTTGGTAACTCACTGAAGCAATTTGAGTTTGGCCCTACATGATGATGATTTTGCACGGTATCAGTTCTCTAATGGAAGTGATGAACTAATTGTTAGGGAGAAGTTCTTTCCTTTGGTTTTCTTCCAGAAATGTTGGTAATCTCTCTATTTACTGTCTGTCTTCGCTCTATTTAATTATCATTTATCATGTAAAACTCTCTCCAAAAATTAATAGCACTTCAATTGTGTGTACTTCTTTTTATCAGATTTTTACGTCTTTTTTTTTATTCTACGGAGGAAATAGATAATAGATTTTATGGTTATTTTTTTGTCTGGTTTCTCAAGTACAATTATACACTGATACAAATACCATTTTTTCACTGTATCCGCTTTATTTTCAAAAATGCAATTGCTAGGTCATGTGATGTCTTAAGTACTGGTTTAAAATCATAATTTGCATTATATCCACTTGATTTTCAAAATAAAAAATAAAAAATGGCTCGTTTGATAGTTGATTGCATGAAGAATAAGTGGATTTTCTATTTTAGAGACATGGAACTTTTGGTCCGTCTAACCATCTGTTTTCCATAGACAAAGACAAAGCCAGGTCTGTTTTAGACATGAAGCTTTAGGCCCGTCTAACAAGTGGATTTTTCTGTTTGAGAGATGGTTTCTGCCTAAAGGAGAAACTGTCAAAGTTCTTTTTTATGCAGGTTTTGAAGGGTGAAATTTTGATAATTTTTTTTTTCAGTAGCCGGGGATGATTTTGGCAATGTTCAAGGGGCTGAATTGAAGGTGCTTGTGTCTCATTTTCTGCTTCTGGTAAGGAAGTGAAAGCTGCCAGATGGGCTTCCATTTGGTCTTGGAAGGAAAATTGGACTTCTGCCGTTCTGCGAAAGAGGGTGAATCCTTTCTGTTATGAGCATGGTGTATGGGCTTCTTTGGGCCCCTAATCCTCTTTTGAGAATCCTTTATGGGCTGTTACTTACTGTTTGATAATTGAGTAGCTGAGAAGCAATATTTTAAATCGCGGTGTTGTGAAACGTATGTGACGGTATCGGTGATACGACCATATATCGGTTGATATTAGACTGTATTGGATCAGATTGGTTCTGTAACGGTATCGGAGGTCCGAAATCCCATTACGTAACAGCTGAGAAAATACATAACAACCTTTATTTAAAATCTTGCTCAAGAGATGGATTTGTTGGCATTCAAATGTAATTACTCAAGCTTTATATGTACTAAATCGTAACTAAAAAAAAGAAGAAGTAATCATTCATGGTATTTTCACCTAATAATGTACTAAATCGTAACTAAATTTTGTGAGTATGTTAGAGGTAAAAGTTGATATACATAAAATATGTATTGCGACTATCTATTTATTGAAAGTAGCATATAACTATAAATTGATTAATCCACCCCACCAAAAAAACTCTACGTAATTATTCAGAGAGTACCTAATACTTTGCCCATTTTTTTTTTTATATCGGAAATACTTTTTCCATCATAGGCTATTTGGCCGTCTATTTTGACGCAAACGACTCTTATTTAATCCGAACTCTTATTAATTTGAACCGTTCATTGCTACAAGATTCCTTGTTCCTTATTTATAACGTACGTCACTTTCATGCTCGTGGTTGGGGGCGTCATGGCATCCGTAGCTTCTACTAACTCCATTAAATACCATCGATATATATGTCACACAATAATTTGTCTCTCTGTTTTATTGGCACTGTCACTTTCATTGTGATCCAAACAAAAGAGACCATTCGAGAATGGCTAATTTGGTTTGCCAATTTTATTGGTCAAAATAAGTTTTTTGTATTATTCAATTACGTTCCAATTTTTACAAACTACATTTAATAAATAACATGTCATATTTCGTTTTATATTACTAATCAGTTCGCTGTATATTGTAGGTTTTGTGTTTGGATAAATATTAGAAAGTCATATCTTGTTACTTATCGAGCGAAATAAAATGATGTTAATAACATGATGTCACTTTCGTTGTGATTTAAGAGAGATAAGATAGCTCGAGATTGGTTTGATTAGTCGATTTGAACGGGCCAATATTTTCTGTTGTTGCAAACTATATTATTGTAAATAACATGTCATAGGTTTTTATATATTAGTTTACCGGAGATTATAGGTTTCGTTTTATATATAAACTTAGAAAGAGTCATATCTCGTTTACATATTTTGTGCAATAAAATTAATGTTAATGATGTAGACTTGTTTAAAATAATATTCGTTTCTCAAAAACATAATCAATGGTGGAGTATTTTGATATTCATTCTGCTTCCACCATTGATTCCACATACTTTTTTCAAAGTTGATTTTGCAAATCTTATCTTGTGTAAAATTCCAAAATATTCCAGAGATCTTAGTGGTCCAAAGTTTCAATTATTTAATGACATTTTAGCCAGACACCTGGTTATAACAAAAGAGATTTTAACCGGCTTAACAATTAACATTATTCACTAATTTGTTACATATCCAGATATCCATACGAGAGCTAAAATGAGCCAAAGTCCATTTTGTCAATCTTATCTTGGATAAAATTCTAGAATATTCTGAAGATCTAATTCATAAATGAGTCAAAGTTTCAATCCTTTGAGACGGACATCTAGACACTTGGTTATAACAAAATGAGAATTAACATGATTTCACTAGTTTCTTACACATCTAGACGAGGCCTAGTTGTCACGGAACCCAGTACAAATTGATTCAACGTACTTTTTTAAAGTTGATTTTGTCAATCTTATCTTGGATAAAACTCTAGAATATTCTGGAGATCGATCTAATTCACAAATGAGTGAAAGTTCTAATCATTCGGAGCCGGACATCTAATTATAATATATATATATATATATATATATATATATATATATATATATATATATATATATATATATATTAGCTGTCGCGAAAATTAACATCATTCACTAATAATCTGTATCTAAATGATTGTTAGATGTCCTAGTTTCTTACACATCTAGACGAGGCCTAGCTGTCGCGGAACCAGTACAACTTGATTCAAGGAACTTTTTCAAAGTCGATTTTGTCAATCTTATCTTGGATAAAACTCTATAATATTCTGGAGATCAAATTCACAAATGAGTGAAAGTTCTAATCATTTGGAGCCGAACATCTAATTATAAAAAAAAAAAAAATTTAGCTGGTGCGAAAATTAACATCATTCACTAATAATCTGTATCTAAACGAGGCCATCCAACTAACATTTACAAATACTAAATTTTAATGAGTTTTAAAGGACTAAATCTTATGGGTCATTTGTTAATTAAGTAATAAAATTACTACAATAAAAGTATGATAAGCAGCAAAATTCTATGGGGTCGAGTGATCCCACACCTCGCGAGTTGCTGTCCCATTGCATGCTACTCACAATTGGGTAACCAATGTGGTTGGACCTTCTTAAAAGAAAAATCATTTGACGCTCTTGCCTTCACTTGAAAAACAAAACAAGAATAGTAAAAAAGTTTGGGCCTACATTTGTTAAACTTTTTTACTATTCTTGGTTTTCACAAACATTTTCAGCATTAACAAATGTTCTTAACTTGTCCTTAGCGAGTATTAAGTATCAAAACACGTCCTGGACCATCATTTTCCCTTTTTTTGGAAAAATGACTGCCAATGACGTGTTTTGATAATTAATACCCGCCAAAGACATTTTCAGCATTAACAAATGTACTTAGCTTGTCCTTAGCGAGTAGTATTAAGTATCAAAACACGTCATTGGCGATCATTTTTCCTAAAAAAAAAAGTGGGGTGGGGAACAAGTGTCGTATGTAATTTATCATTTTATGCGCATATATATATAGACACACTAATATAGTAATATCCTATTTTTTTATGAGTAACTGTTCAGTAGTCCAGGAGCACTGTTACGTGGTACTCCGGACTACTCAAGAACCATACATTTATGTGGGATCGATACACTTAGTTGTGGACCCCAAAGGATTGTGTAGTTGTGGAGTGGTTCGGAATACAACGTGGACTGTTTGATTGAGGTAATTGTTGTCACCTTATGCGATAATAGCTTAAAACTGGCGAGTAATATTCTGAGAGCAGTAACTTACAAGATTTTTAGAATTGGTCAAAACCAATTACCATGTGCACTTATCTCCAAATTAATAGGGTAGTTGTTATCATAACCCCACTATATAAAGATGGGAAAACCGTATCAATTGCTAGAAGAAAAAACCCCCTAAAAAATCCTCTCTTTCTTCCTTCCTTTTCCCATGTGCACAGGGTAATATTAACCCTGCTTTATGGTCGACAATTTTGCTTCAATAATTGACATTGTATTTTACGGTGCTTTGGGTGTCAGGCAACTCTCGATTGGTGTGTGCAATAACAACTTTCAAGATCATTGTATATTAATGGAATACCAATTAGACAACTGCCTTTATGTGGGGGCCAAACTGCCAAAAGAATGGGCAGCGAAAAACCCATTGGGCAGCATGGTCGAAGCTTTGCGTCTGAAAGGAAGGCGGCTTGCGATTCAGAAATATCGAAGCTTTCAACCTTGCAATGCTAGGCAAGCAAGCTTGGAGAATCTGCCAAGACCAAAATTCTCCCCTCTACATTTATGGAAGATAGGTAGCGACCCTCGGCAGGTTCAGGGTAAGTAAAAGGGTATGGTTTGATCTATTTTTACTTGTCTCCGTTCGAGCTCCTCTCAAATTTTCAACTGCATTGTCTAGCTTGGACGCACTAGATATCTTCGGCCTGGATATCTCCACATGGATTATCTCCACATGGTTGTTTTCTATAGCAGGCCAGTTGATATCTCATGCTATTATAAAACTCATCTCTCTAATCCTTGACAAGTTGGTGATGAGTACGAAAAATACTTTTGGTTCGTTACAACTAGTGCATCTACAAAGGTATTGTGGCATACAAGCGTTTAGGGGGCGTGGTTTATATTGCTTAAAGTTGATATAAAAAAAGGCAAGGATTGTGGAAGATTCCCAAGAATACATTACAAAAGCGTTGTTTTGTCTTGTAATTGCAAGTGTGTGTTTGATGGTGAAGGCTATATGACGAAGAGTTGAAATAGATGACGAATGTGGAACCCATGATCGAGTGTACAACCCTATGTGATCATGTACCTTCGCACTTATTAGATTCATTTTTTGAAGCTGTATCTAAAGATAAAAAGTAAGTTGATCATGTAGCTACACATGATTCGTAGGTGCAATATAAAACATAGCTATATGATCAACTTACTTTTGTCTTTAGATATAGCTTCAAAAAACAAAGATAAAAAGTAAGTTGATCATGTAGCTACACATGATTCGTAGGTGCAATATAAAACATAGCTATATGATCAACTTACTTTTGTCTTTAGATATAGCTTCAAAAAACAAATCTGATAAGTGTGTAGCTACATGATCACATAGGGTCATACCCTCGATCACGGGTTCTACACGAGTTATCCATTTCAACTCTTCGTCGTATAACCTTTACCATCCAACACGCACTTGCCATTACACAAAATAGCGCTTTTGTAATGTATTCTTGGGAATCTTCCATGATCTTCGCCTCTTTTATATCAATTTTGACTAGTATGAACCACACCCCTAGAACGCTAGTATGCCACAATACCTTTGTAAATGCACTTGTTGTAGCAAACCAAAAGTAAGTATTTTTCGTACTCACCAACTTGCCAAGAAATAGAGAGATGTAGCGTGAGATAACAAATGGCCTGCTATAGAAAACAACCATAAGATGATCCATGTGGAGATATCCAAGCTGAAGATATCCAGTGCTTCCAGGCTAGACATTGCAGTTGAAATTCCGAGAAGAGCGAGAACGGAGACAAGTACAAATAGCTCGAACTTTGGCCTTTTACTTATCCTGAACCTGTCGAGGGTCGCTACCAAAATTCAAAAACAAGTACTTCCCAAACTCTTCATTTATGGAAGCAGGTTTGGGGTCCAGGCCATCCTACACTGGGAGAGGAATTTTGGAAGCCCGAAAAGTCTTTATGACGGGAACAAGATGGGGCAGCCGCGCGCTCAGTGAACAACCCCGTAGATGGAACATCCCGGGGCAGTGGGGCAACATGCAATTCAGCAACGGAAAAATTAATATGGCATCACACCAGTCATATTTGGGATGAGATTATTCTCTGTATGGTATGAAGCCTAAATTAATAATAGTCACATGACTTCAGATTATTTCCCAAAATGGGAGATAGGCTATTTACTCTCCCAAATTCTTTTTTTTATTTAACTATTTTTTTTAAGCAAAGTTAGTAAATGAGAACATTTCATCGTCAATAAGAGGCCTTAAGTAATTTCCAAATGAGAGAAGATGTGATATTTAATAATTGCTCCTATTGATTATATTCATGAACCTCGTTTAAGGAATATACTAAACAAGGGTAATTAAATTTATTGTTTTCCCTGTTTATATTACGTGATAGATTAATAAGGAATTTATTTAGGTGAATGTGTTGTCCGAATGAGCTTTTGTGGTTTATAGTATGTGTTATAATTTGCATGGACATGATGGATAGTTTCTAGTTCAATCAAACGGCCACGATTTGATACCAAGTTCTATAAATACATGCATTGTAATGGCATGATAGTATTGAGGTAGAATCTTAGGTGATTTGTGTTATTTAGGAGATTCCACACTGTGATTTGAGAGTTTTTGTTATGCAGTATACATCAGCGGAGGTTAGCGGGGTGTTAGTATTTCCATAACCTTGAACCCTGGTTTGAAAGTTTGCTCTCATCACCTTTTCCTTTGTTGTTTGGTGAATCACTAGAAACTAGGGTTTGCTCTATACATAACTATACTCTTGAATTAGAGCTAGAACTAAATTCAAGTTGTTCGGTGAGTTACCAAACAATAGTTTGAGAGATTCTTTCTCCTTAGTTTGTTTGGTAACTCACTGAAACAATTTGAGTTTGGCCCTACACGATGATGATTTTACACGGTATCAGTTCTCTAATGGAAGTGAAACTAATTGTTAGGGAGAAGTTCTTTCCTTTGGTTTTCTATGAGAAATGTTGGTAATCTCTCTATTTACTGTTTGTCTTCGCTCTATTTAATTATCATTTATCATGTAAAACTCTCTCCAAAAGTTAATAGCACCTCAATTATGCGTACTTCTTTTTTTATCAGATTTTTACGTCTTATTTTTTTATTCTACAGAGGAAATGGATAATAAATTTTATGGTTATTTTTTTCGGCTAGTTTCTCAAGTACAATTATATACTGATACAAATACCAGTTTTCCACTATATCTGCTTTATTTTCAAAAATGCAATTGCTAGGTCATATGATTTCTTAAGTACTGGTTTAACATCATAATTTGCAATATATCCACTTGATTTTCAAAAAAAAAATTAGCTCGTATGATAGTTTTTTTTTTTTGGATAAGTAACTTGTATGATAGTTGATTGCATGAAGAACCAATAGATTTTCTATTTTAGAAACATGAAACTTTTAGCCCGTTTAACCATCTGTTCTCCATAGACAAAGCCAGGTCTGTTTTAGACATGGAGCTTTTGGCCCGTCTAACAAGTGGATTTTTCTGTTTGAGAGATGGTGTCTGCCTAAAGGAGAAACTGTCAAAATTCTTTTTTATGCAGGTTTTGAAGGGTGAAATTTTGATAATATTTTTTTTCAGTAGCCAGGGATGATTTTGGCAAGGTTCTAGGGGCTGAATTGAAGGTGCCTGTGTCTCATTTTCTGCTTCTTGCAAGGAAGTGAAGCTGCCAGATGGGCTTCCATTTGGTCTTGGAAGGAAAATTGGACTTCTGCGATCCTTTCTGTTATGAGCATGGTGCATGGGAGTCTTTGGGCCCCTATTCCTCTTTTGAGAATCCTTTATGGGCTGTTAGTTACTGTTTGTTAATTGAGTAGCTCAGGAGCAATCTTTTAAATCACGGTATTGCGAAAAGTGATGTTATTGGTGATACGACCATATATTGGCTGATATTGGATTGTATCGGACCGGATCGGTTAAATAACGGTATTGGAGGTTCGAAATCTCTAGCTGAAAAAATTAATACATAACAACCTTTATTTAAAATCTTGTTCAGGAGATGGATTTGTTGGCATTCAAATCTAATTACTCAAGCTTCATGTCGATATTCGAATTTGTGCTGGAACGTCTGCATTTGTAGCACAACTCTTAAAAAAAAAGAAGTAATCATTCATGGTATTTTCACCTAGTAATGTAAATCGTAACTAAGTTTTGTGAGTATGTTAGAGGTAAAAATTGATATACATAAAATATGTATTGCGACTATCTATTTTTCGAAAGTAGCATATAACTATAAATTGATCAATCCACCCCCACCAAAAAAACTCTACGTAATTATTCAGAGAGCACCTAATACTTGCCCTTTTTTTTTTTTTTTGGAAATACTTTGCCCATCATAGGCTGTTTGGTCGTCCATTTTGATGCGAACAACTCTTATTTAATCTGAACTCTTATTGATTCGAACCGTTCATTGCTACAGGATTCCCTGTTTCTTATTTGTAATGTACGTCACTTTCATGCTCGTGGTTGGGGTGCCATGGCATCTGTAGCTTCTACTAACTCCATTAATTTCATCGATATCTCACACAATAATTTGTCTCTCTTTTATTGGCACTGTCACTTTCATTGTGATCCAAACAAAAGAGACCATTCGAGAATGGCTAATTTGGTTAGCCAATTTTGTTGGTGAATCAGTCTTTTTTTGTATTTATTCAATTACGTTCCAGTTTTCGCAAACTACATTTAATAAATAACATCGGTGTCGGATCCTGTCTAGTCCGCCTGGACCAGTTTGAGAATGTGTAGTTTGGTTTGATGCAGGGGATTGCAACATCGGTGTCAGATACTGTCTAGTCCGCTTGGACCAGTTTGGTTTATTTTTTTGTATCCGAGCTATCCAAAATTATTTTGGACGATCCAAATTTGTTCGGAGTTGTTTTGGATATTTTGTAATAAAAATGTATTCAAAAAAATCTGATTCATTCAAAACACTTTAGAACAGTCCAAATACAAAAACTGAACGAGACTATTTCGGACTGGATGGGATCCTCCCCCCTGCAACATCATAACTGAATTAATTAATGCTACCGTCATTATATAATCTAATCGAATGTTGTCATTCTCCTAATTGCGATGTGTCTCCTTTACTTGCGTCGTAATCTGTCGAGATAATAAAATATATATAATGCGGATAGTAAATATAGGTTGCCAAGGACTTTTTTTTGTAGACCTTCAATTTTTTTAAAAGAAATTTGTCCATATTTTCATAAACTATACAAAGAAAAAAAATTACAAATAGTTAATATTATAGATGCTAAATCAATACATTTATACTATAGACAACGTATATTAAGTCGATCATTAATTGTTGAGAGTGAAGACATAGCAGTGCCCATCCATACATAGCACAATACCCATACCAGTAGATTATTTCTTTTCTCTCATTCTTTTTTCTTTTTTAAATAATTATCATTATGAGTGTGAAATTTTTTTTTTTTTGATCGAGTGTGAACTTTGTTTGAGCTAATGTATTACGTACATGTTCAACTATGAGATACCTGGAACGATGAGTGTTCAATTATTTTTGAGCTAGGTTTTCAAGGTTGGGTGTTCGAAAAATGACTAAACCAAAGTTACTACATGCATGTATTCTAAAAAGAATTTCTCCGTAAAGATATTCAATTGACCACCATTGGATGAATGTAGAGCCGCTCCTGGTTGAAGTACTAAACTGCAAAGATGCCATCCCAATTCAATCACTACTATTCATCTTTAAAATGTCTCATTGGGAATTGACTCGCTCATTTGACATTTTCCTAGGTACTTATATGTTCTAAGAAAAATTAACATTTATGGTAATTTCTCATTAAACAATTCTAAACTACTACTGTACATCATTATCATGTCACAATGGCGCATCCACTTGTCACAATGCCACATTGTCCATATAAATTTGTACCTCCACATAATTTACCTTTAACATATCACACATCAAAAAGTTCAGCTAAACTTTCCAACTAACATGTAAAAGTACTAAATTTTATGAGTTTTGAAGGACTAAATCTTATGGGTCATTTGTTAAGTAATAAAATTAGTACAATAAAAGTATGATAAGCAGCAAAATTCTATGGGGTCGAGTGATCCCACAGCTCACGAGTTGCTGTCCCATTGCATGTTACTCACAATGTGGTTGGTTCTTTTTAAAGAAAATCTTTTGACGCTCTTGCGTTTACTTCAAAAACAAAACAAAAATAGTAAAAACGTTTGGACTTACACTTGTGTTGAATGTGTCCAAACAAAAACCGTGGTGGGGAATAGTTTGCGGGAACCAAGAATAGTAAAAAAGTTTAACCAAAAAAATGAAAAAGAAGTGGTGGGGAACAATAGGGGATTGGGAAATTCTGTAGTGCAAGGCCCTGTAAAGCACCCTGTAGGGTGTACACGGGTCATCGATCTAGACAATAAATGGTTGAGATACGATTTTTAATTATGACCGGTAAGAATCATTTATTACCGGTCATAATTGATTTTTAATATGAACCGTTAATTAATGAGATCAACAACTGTGTGCCGCCCTACACGTGCACTACAGCACTCCGGATCCAACAATATGTGCATGGGAAACAAGTGATGTATATATGTAATTTTAAATTAACGCATATAAACTAATATCCTTTTTTTTTCCATTGAGGTAATTGTTCTCACCTTAAGCGATAATAGCTTAAAATTGGCGAGTAATATTCTTGCTTAAAAGATTTTTAGAATTGGTCAAAACCAATTACCATGTGCACTTGTTTTTCTCCAAATTAATAGGATAAGTTGTTAATCATAACCCCACTATATAAAGATGGGAAAACCGTATCAATTGCTAGAAGAAAAAAACCCCTAAAAAATCCTCTCTTTCTTCCTTCCTCTTCCCATGTGCACAGATCAATATTAACCCTGCTTTATGGTCGACAATTTTGCTTCAATATTTGACATTGTATACGGTGCTTTGGGTGTTGGACAACACTCGGTTGGCGTGTACAATAACAACTTCCAAGATCGTTTTATCTTGATAAAGGAGTACCTGCTAGACAACTGCCTTTTTGTGGGGCCAAACCGCCAAGATAATGGGCAGCGAAAAACCCATTGAGCAGCATGGTCGAAGCTTAGCGTACGAAAGGAAAGTCAGCGGCTTGGGATTCAGAAATATCGAAGCTTTCAACCTTGCAATACTGCTAGGCAAGCAAGCTTGGAGAATCTGCCAAGACCAAAATTCTCTCCTCTACATTTATGGAAGATAGGTTGCGACTCCTCGACAGGTTCAGGGTAAGTAAAATGTGGTTTGAGCTATTTTTACTCGTCTCCGTTCTAGCTTCTCTCGAACTTTCAATTGCAATGTCTAGCTAGCCTGGACGCATTGGATATCTTCGGCCTGGATATCTCCACATGGATTATCCTATGGTCGTTTTCAATAGCAGGCCATTTGATATCTAATGGTATTATAAAATTCATTTCTCTAATTCTTCACAAGTTGGTGAGTGCGAAACATACTTACTTTTGGTTCACTACAACAAGTGCATCTACAAATGTATTGTGGCATATGAGTGTTTTGGGGGCATGATTTATATATATTGCTTAAACTTGGTATAAAAAAAGGCGAAGATCATGGAAGATTCCCAAGAATACATTACAAACGTGGTTTTGTCTTGTAATGACAAGTGTATGTTGGATGGTGAAGGCTATACGGTATGGGACACTCGACGACGAGTTGAAATGGATGACCCAACCCATGACAGAGGGTACGACCCTATCTGATCATGTTTCTTATTCGAAAAAAAAAATCTGATAAGTCCATAGCTACATGATCACATACGGTCGTACTCTCGATCATGGGTTCCACATGCGTCATGTATTTCAACTCGTCGTCGAGCGTCCCATACCGTATAGCATTCACTATCCAACACGCACTTGCCATTACAAGACAAAACAACGCTTTTGTTATGTATTCTTGGGAATCTTTCACGATCTTCACCTTTTTTATATCAACTTTAAGCAATATAAACCATACCCTCAAATTAAAACACTCGTATGCTACGATACCTTTGTATCAACTTTAAGCAATATAAACCATGCCCCCTAAACACTTGTATGCTACAATACCTTTGTTGATGCACTTGTTATGGCGAACCAAAAGTAAGTATTTTTCATACTCACCAACTTGTCAAGAATTAGAGAGGTGAGTTTTATAATAGCATGAGATATCAAATGGCTTGCTATAGAAAACAATCATAGGATAATCCATGTGGAGATATCCAGGCTGTATATTTCCAACGCATCCAAGTTAGACATTGTAGTTGAAAGTCCGAGAAGAGTGAGAACGGAGACGAGTAAAAATAGCTCGAACCATAGTCTTTTACTTATCTTGAACCTGCCGAGGGTCGCTACCAAAATTTAAAAGTACGTACTTCCCAAACTCTTCATTTATGGAAGCAGGTTTAAAGTCCAGGCCATCCTATTTTGGAAGCCCTTTCTGATAAAAACGGTATTGTGATGAATATTGTCTGTATTTTTCATTGAAAATCAAAGAAGGATACAACCATACATATAGGAAAAGATAAACATGGAAGGAGAATAATTATCCTATAATTATGGTAGTGATTGATCCTAATTTGATTGTTGTCGAGTATAGTGAGGCAGCCCTTGATTTCCGCTAATACTCCCCCTTAAGGTGGAACATGGAGTGACATAATGCCCAGCTTGGAGGTCAGAAGATGAAAATGTTTGACACCCAAGGCCTTTGTGAAAATATCGGCTAATTGGTTAGCGGAGGCAATGTGATGAAGGCGAAGAAGACCTTGTGGACCCTTTCACGCACAAGGTGGCAGTCTATTTCAATGTGGTTGGAGTTCTCATGAAAAAAGGATTTTGGGCGATGTGCAAGGCTGCCTGGTTGTTGCAATAGAGGGTGATCGGGGATGAGGATTGAACTGCTAAATCGCGTAGTAAACTGTGAAGCCATAATAATTCGCAAGTGGTAGAGGCCATGGCCCGATATTCGACCTTAGCTGAAGATCAGGAGACAACACTTTGCTTTTTAGTGCGCCAGGAGATGGGGCTGCCACCAAGGGTAATAAAATAGCTAGTAGTTGAGCTCCGAGTCATGGGACAACTGGCCTAGTCATGAGGACTGTAGATAGTTTAGAGTACCAATTGTGGGATGCCTGTTTGAGCCCATAGAGTGATTTTTGTAATCGACAGACATGCGTCTCCCCCTGTCGACCATATCTCAGAGGAAGAGACATGTAAACATCCTCATCGAGGTCATCGTGTAGGAAAGCATTATTAACATCTAACTGGTGTAAATGCCAATTCCAAGTGGCAGCGATAGCTAGCACACAACGGACAATGACCAATTTCGCAACAGGAGCAAATGTGTCATGATAGTCCAACCCCTCGACTTGAGTGTAGCCTTTGGGGACCAAGTGCACTTTATATCGTTCTACGGATCCATCAGCTTTTAATTTGGTTTTAAAAACCCATTTACAACCAACTGGTTTTTTGCCAGGCGGAAGAGGTGTGAGGACCCAGGTTTTGTTTGTGTCAAGTGCATGGAGTTCTTTAGAAATGGCATCATGTCAGTGTGTGTGCTTGATGGCTTGACCATAGGAAGTGGGGTCATGTGAATGAGATAAAGCCGAGAGAAAAGCGAAGTGAGATGGGGAGATGTGGAAATAGGAAAGGAAATGACTGAGAGAGTAGACCATACCTGAAGACGGAGATGGAGCAGTGGTAGAGCCAGCCCTTGATTTCCGCTGATATGGTTTCCACTAATAAAGTCCTCACGACAGGAACCAGATGCATGGCGCAGCCACATAGTGGAGATGGAACGAAGGTGCGGATATTGAAAGAGAGGTGGATCCCATTCCTCACAACTTTGAAGCCCATCAGCCCTCAAAAATCTGGATTGGGAGATGTTGAGTGCTTGGCAGCGGTGTCGAGCAGTTTATCCGGCTGCTCGTTTCGGTCCGGACAGCTTGGATCTAATTCAAGTGCATAAAAATTTCGATCATTCGTTGCCAAGATAAATGTCCGGATGGACTGCTTGGAATTGCTGCCAAGCGGGGTGATTCTTCGGACGATGAGGCAACGGTTTGGGATTAGATTATTCTTTGTATGGTGACGTGGCCTTAAATAAGAGTAATATGACTTCGGATTATTTCCCAAAATGGGAGATAGGCTGTTTACACTCCCAAATTCTTTTCATTTAACCATTTCTCTTAAGCACAGTTAATAAATGAGGACATTTCATCCTCAATAAGAGGCCTTGAGTAATTTCCAACCGAGAGAAGATGTGATATTTATTATTTGCTTCTATTGATTATATTCATGAACCTCGTTTAAGGAATATTAGTAAAAAAAACACGAGTAAATTTATTGTTTTCCCTGTTTATATTACATGATAGACTAGTAAGGAATTTATTTCGGTGAATGCATTTTCCGAATGTGTTATAATTTGTAAGGACATGATGAATAGTTTCTTGTTCAATCCGACGGCTATGAATTGATACCAAGTTCTATAAATACATGCATTGTAATGGCAAGATAGTGTTGAGGTAGAATCTTAGTTGATTTGTGTTGTTTAGGATTCCAGACAGTTGATTAGTTGTTTGCTTCTGGCTCCCCCTTTCAATTTACTATTCCTTCTTTTCGTTCTACTCGAGTGGAGCAATCTGAACTCTTGTATTGAGTTAGAGCTAGAATTAAATTCTAATTGTTCGATGAGTTATCAAACAATAGTTTGAGAGATCCTTTCTCTTTAGTTTTGTTTGGTAACTCACTGAAGCAATTTGAGTTTGGCCCTACATGATGATGATTTTGCACGGTATCAGTTCTCTAATGGAAGTGATGAACTAATTGTTAGGGAGAAGTTCTTTCCTTTGGTTTTCTTCCAGAAATGTTGGTAATCTCTCTATTTACTGTCTGTCTTCGCTCTATTTAATTATCATTTATCATGTAAAACTCTCTCCAAAAATTAATAGCACTTCAATTGTGTGTACTTCTTTTTATCAGATTTTTACGTCTTTTTTTTTATTCTACGGAGGAAATAGATAATAGATTTTATGGTTATTTTTTTGTCTGGTTTCTCAAGTACAATTATATACTGATACAAATACCATTTTTTCACTGTATCCGCTTTATTTTCAAAAATGCAATTGCTAGGTCATGTGATGTCTTAAGTACTGGTTTAAAATCATAATTTGCATTATATCCACTTGATTTTCAAAATAAAAAATAAAAAATGGCTCGTTTGATAGTTGATTGCATGAAGAATAAGTGGATTTTCTATTTTAGAGACATGGAACTTTTGGTCCGTCTAACCATCTGTTTTCCATAGACAAAGACAAAGCCAGGTCTGTTTTAGACATGAAGCTTTAGGCCCGTCTAACAAGTGGATTTTTCTGTTTGAGAGATGGTTTCTGCCTAAAGGAGAAACTGTCAAAGTTCTTTTTTATGCAGGTTTTGAAGGGTGAAATTTTGATAATATTTTTTTTCAGTAGCCAGGGATGATTTTGGCAAGGTTCAAGGGGCTGAATTGAAGGTGCTTGTGTCTCATTTTCTGCTTCTGGTAAGGAAGTGAAAGCTGCCAGAGGGCTTCCATTTGGTCTTGGAAGGAAAATTGGACTTCTGCCGTTCTGCGAAAGAGGGTGAATCCTTTCTGTTATGAGCATGGTGTATGGGCTTCTTTGGGCCCCTAATCCTCTTTTGAGAATCCTTTATGGGCTGTTACTTACTGTTTGTTAATTGAGTAGCTGAGGAGCAATATTTTAAATCGCGGTGTTGTGAAACGTATGTGACGGTATCAGTGATACGACTATATATCGGTTGATATTAGACTGTATCGGACCAGATTGGTTCTGTAACGGTATCGGAGGTCCGAAATCCCATTACGTAACAGCTGAGAAAATACATAACAACCTTTATTTAAAATCTTGCTCAAGAGATGGATTTGTTGGCATTCAAATGTAATTACTCAAGCTTTATATCGATATTTGAATTTGTGCCGGAACGTCTGCATTTGTAGCACAACTCTTAAAAAGAAGAAGAAGTAATCATTCATGGTATTTTCACCTAATAATGTACTAAATCGTAACTAAATTTTGTGAGTATGTTAGGGGTAAAAGTTGATATACATAAAATATGTATTGCGACTATCTATTTATTGAAAGTAGCATATAACTATAAATTGATTAATCCACCCCACCAAAAAAACTCTACGTAATTATTCAGAGAGTACCTAATACTTTGCCCTTTTTTGTATTTATATCGGAAATACTTTTTCCATCATAGGCTATTTGGCCGTCTATTTTGACGCAAACGACTCTTATTTAATCCGAACTCTTATTAATTCGAACCGTTCATTGCTACAAGATTCCTTGTTCCTTATTTATAACGTACGTCACTTTCATTCTCGTGGTTGGGGTGTCATGGCATCCGTAGCTTCTACTAACTCCATTAAATACCATCGATATATATGTCACACAATAATTTGTCTCTCTGTTTTATTGGCACTGTCACTTTCATTGTGATCCAAACAAAAGAGACCATTCGAGAATGGCTAATTTGGTTTGCCAATTTTATTGGTCAAAATAAATTTTTTGTATTATTCAATTACGTTCCAATTTTTACAAACTACATTTAATAAATAACATGTCATATTTCGTTTTATATTACTCCCTCCGTCCCTTTTTTAGAGTCCAGTATTCCATTTTAGGCTGTCCCTTAATAAGTGTCCATTTTGTAAAGTTAGTGGGTAAAAGTTGGTGTATTGTCTATTTTATCCCTAAAAGTAGATTTCTTTTTAAAAAGTAAGTGAGTAAAAGTGTAATGATGATGGGTAAGTAGGGAAAGTGGAGGAAAAAGTTGATGTGAAAGGTCTAATGATGATGTCTTTTTAATAAGTTGGAATTACGAAGCAGGACACTTAAAAAGGGACGGAGGGAGTACTAATCAGTTCGCTGTATATTGTAGGTTTTGTGTTTGGATAAATATTAGAAAGTCATATCTTGTTACTTATCGAGCGAAATAAAATGATGTCACTTTCGTTGCGATTTAAGAGAGATAAGATAGCTTGAGATTGGTTTGATTAGTCAATTTGAACGGGCCAATATTTTCTGTTGTTGCAAACTATATTATTGTAAATAACATGTCATAGGTTTTTTTATATTAGTTTACCGGAGATTATAGGTTTCGTTTTATATATAAACTTAGAAAGAGTCATATGTCGTTTACATATTTTGTGCAATAAAATTGATGTTAATGATGTAGACTTGTTTAAAATAATATTCGTTTCTCAGAAACATATTCCAATGGTGGAGTATTTTGATATTCATTCTGCTTCCACCATTGATTCCACATACCTTTTTCAAAGTTGATTTTGCAAATCTAATCTTGTGTAAAATTCCAGAATATTCCAGAGATCTTAGTGGTCCAAAGTTTCAATTATTTAATGACATTTTAGCCAGACAACTGGTTATAACAAAAGAGATTTTAACCGGCATGAGAATTAACATTATTCGCTACATATCCTGATATTCAGACGAGAGTTAGCTGTTGCAGAACCCACGACAGTTAAAATGAGTCAAAGTCCATTTTGTCGATTTTATCTTGGATAAAAATCTAGAATATTTTGAAGATCTAATTCGTAAATGAGTCAAAGTTTGAATCTTTTGAGATGGACATTTAGACACTTGGTTATAACAAAATGAGAATTAACTACATGATTTCACTAGTTTGTTACACATCTAGACGAGGCCCAATTGTCGCAGCTATAGATTAATTCAACGTACTTTTTCAAAATCGATTTTGTCAATTTTATCTTGGATATAACTCTAGAATATTCTGGAGATCTAACTCGTAAATGAGTGAAAGTTCCAATGATTCAGAGCCGAATATTTGATTATAATATATATATTTTAGCCGGCGCGAAAATTAACATCATCATTCACTAATAATCTGTATCCAAACGAGGCCTAGCTGTCGCGGAACCCGATGCAGATTATCCATTCCAAAGCCATAAGTAATTTTGATTTATCTTAAAACACTCATAAACAAAGATAATCTTGTTTATTTATCCCACTCGCAATATTTCAACCGTCAATGGATGAGGATAAGGACCCTGGACCTCCTATCATCTTCCCCAACTTTATCTCTTTTTTGTCTTTGCGATAACTCTCTCTCTCTCTCTCTAGATTTTCTGTCTGTATCGATAATTCATCTGCGTATTCAAGTAAACCTTGATGTTTTTGTCCCTATGCTTTAATTTACCTTCTAGACAGACGGATGTCTATCGCCTTGGATAGTAACCGGATCGAACGGCCAGGGTTCTGCCACGGCATGTCTTTCGGATCGCCATTTGACTCGCCGGAATCTGGAATGCCGGTCGCCGGTATCTTCTCCGGCGATCGGCTATTGACGGAGGAAGAACCCTCGGCGGTGGAATTGGAGGAAGAGGTGGCGGTGGATTCGAGCAGCTCGTCGTCGATCGGGAGGGATAGTGACACGTCGGACGGCGATGGTGATTTCGGCGACGGCGAGGTTCAGAGCTCGTGTAAAGGACCGTTGGATACTTTGGATGCTCTGGAGGAAGGTTTGCCTATCAAGTATGTATCTTTTCCATTTGATGTTTTAGGGTTTACTTTTATATTCCCTTCGAAGCTAACTAGTTATATATAGTTCCCGTGCGTGATCGGGAGCGTGAGGGTTAAACTTAAAGCAGCTTCAAAAACGTCACAAAATACTAACATTCGCGATTGAGAGCGCAGATGCAGAGCTAATATTAAGAGCGGGAGCGGAGGGTCCTGCTGAGGGATTATGTGACTAAGCTTTGAGGCACATGATTAATTGGTTTGCATGGGATCTTTTTTTTGATGAATTGGTTGCTAGTTGAAGAGAATGGAGTTACGACCAATTTACTAAGATAATGAATTACTTTGGGTTCTCCGTGTTCATGAACAATTGCATTGAGTTGATGAAAAAGGTTGTGTAATGGGAAACATCTTTAGGTTATTGATTGGATTATGTTTTGGACGTAATTTACCTTAAAGGCTCGTTTGATTAGCCGTAGACTTGGAATTGGATGAACAACCCCATGAGCGGTCAATGTTGAGAAAGTCTACTAGCACAACAATGTGTACGACAATTTAGATTGCATGCTGATGGCACTGCATGATTGTTAATTGAATAGATAACTGCTTTGTGATAACCAATCATAAGGTGACATATCAAAGACGGCTTAAGAACCACACAATTGCTCAACTGTCAGATTTTGGTGTCTCCTTCAAGAGAGAGGGCGAGCATGCTCTTATTTAATGGTTTTGTTGTCTCATTGCCTGAAACCTGAGAACGTGCTTTCAAGTTTAAAGCTTCAGTATAGGAGTATGTGTACCTCCTTCAGGCAAGCTTTTCCACCTCCGTGAAATCCAAAAAAGAAAAAAAAAACCATGGGATTTGATGTTTATTTATTTTCTTTCAAAGGAAGTGGAAAATTGTGTTTTTGCAACGACCAAAGACATTGCAGATGCTTACCCTGAAGTAATGAAAAGGCTGATTGTGCTGTTTATGACGTGCTAAATTGGTCCCGCTTTCTACGTCAGAGATATTCTTTTCCCATTTTTTTTGTCGAGCTACTTTTGAACCATTGCATGAGTTCCATGATAGACTTTTGTGAGTTCTCATTTACATGGTGTTACTCTTTAGGTTTTTCTGCTAGGTTGATTTGTGGATTGCATTGTTTGTTCTTATGCAGACAAAGGACATAAAATGGCTTTAACTAGTGCTGGTCCAGTGTCAATTTATTGTGCGGGGAATTAAAATTTTAAAAACGTTGGTTTGCTCCAAAGTGCCCTCTCTTTTTTTCCCCTTGTACAAACAATACCTCAGTTGTAGTGAACTTGTTGCACATGGGCTCCCTTTTTCTTGTTCTAGTTTAGCTATGAGTGCGCTTTATCAGTATGGCACCAAGATTGGTATATCGGGGTCTATATACCAAAGGTAGGTAACTGGTGACTAATTGTTACGTATTAAGACTTAAGAGTTTAATGAAGCACCTCTGACCGATAAATGGAGCATTGAGAAAATCATTCACCTTTTTCTCAAACAAAAAGGACGTTATGTCTATTCTAACCACTATTGTAGTTACAATCGTACAATGCGTGATTTTGGACATGATTCATGGAAAAGCGATAGGAGGGTGGCAAATTAGTATTTGGATACAGTTGATCAATATTTTAAAAGGCATGTGCCTCGCCTGATTAGGCTCTGCGGGCAAGGCGAGGTGAGGCGCAGTTCTTGATGTGCACCTGAGGTGCTTGGGTTGTGCGCCTCCCACCAACGCGAGGCAAGAGCCGCAAGCCTCGATGACCTTTTTCAGATCCCTCGAAGATATAATCTCATCTATTGGTTCTTAAGGGATTATAAGTTGGGAAACATTGCATAAAATCCTAGTTTTGTAGTCCCATACCAGGTTCTAAGTCCCTTTTTTTTTTTCCCTCTTTTCTTCAAACCGTGACGATCGGAAATACCTAGTGATTGAACCTACTATTGAATCGAGTGAATTAAATTCAAATATTACTCCTGAATTATCTATTGCCATTTTTGTGGGGAAAACATGTGTTAGTAGGATACAGCCCAATCAGATGCACTCAACATGCTTGATAATTTTGTAGTTTTCGAAGATTAATTAATATCACTAAGAGCTATAAATCTTGTTGAGTAAAAAATTGTCGTGCATGTGTAATTTTTTCCAACTTCTTGTTATTAACAAATCGTGGCGTAATAAGATAGATTCACAGACAACGGTGGAGATTGGAGGCACAGACCCATAGCTCTCGCCACCGAAACAAGTATCTTACCTGTTAGATATGTGATCGTTGTTCAAAACAAACTTCTTGATATTTCTTAGACCCAACTTTCCAATATTTATTGGATATCTTTGATATGCCAATGCATTGGTGTATTTTTTCTTTGTATTTTGAAAATTACTACCAAATCTTGACAATTCCGGATTTGATTTGGTTCAGGTCTCACTGTCTCAGAGGAAGGAAATTTGTATTCACATTTTGACACCCTTTAGAATTATGTTAATTTAACCAGCTTTAGATATCACTATTTTTTTTCCTTTATCTTTCTCATGTGCTGTACTTTTTCTTTTATTTGCATGAAGTATTCCTAATATGCGGTTTGAACTTTTCAGGAGAGGAATATCCAAATTCTATGGTGGCAAGTCAAAGTCCTTTACTAGTCTGGGTGATGCCGTCTCTTGTTCCTCTATTAAAGAAATTGTGAAGCCTGAAGATGCTTACACAAGGAAACGCAAGAATTTACTTGCTCACAGTACTTTATGGGACAAGAATTGCCATTATCCACCGAAAAGTAGCAGTGTCGGTATGTCAAAGAGATCTGCCAGTTCCAGAAGTACTTTGGCTCTGGCGGCAAGTCTGAGCGGCTATGAGAGCAAGAGCAACAGTGAAAACTCCAAATTGAGCTCACCACCACCCATTCTTTGTCGGCCTCCTCTGCACCCACATGGTAGAAGATCACCCTGCAATGAATCATTGACGTCGTCTCCTCAACGGAATTTATCTCCCTGGCGGTCTTTCTCTCTGTCTGATCTGCAGTGTGCTGCTGCTACAACTCCCTGTATCACTGGTATAGAAATTATTAGTGGAGTTAAGGACGAAGTCCCGTGAAGTCTAACATTACTCTCTGGATCTATGAATGTGAAGTTTGGAAGATGTTCATGGTGTTTGTATGCTTTGAATATGTTCTCCGGGTTTGATCTTGTGGTTCGCCCCAGTGTACTAGTTTAAGCAAACAATGCCACGGCATTTTTCAGAATATAATGGCAGCAGTATTGTTTAAATCCTGCCTTTTCTTTACCTTCATAGCATGGATGTCTTGCATTTTTGTTTAAATCCCGTCAATGAGTGTTGATGCATTCTACCAGTCCTGCCATCGTAAGTGTTTGCTTTATGGTTTGCAACTACTGCAACCAAATGGTTTGCAGGCAAAAGGTTTAGAAGATGTGGTATCTATCAATTGGTTGCCCATTTTCTTGAACCGCTTTTGAGTCCTCTCTGTGGGTGGTTAAACAAACTCAATGCGGGTTACCTGTGCCGTCTATCTTCTCCTGCCCGACTAGAGAAAGATCACCTCAGCATCAATGGTTATGGTATTGTTAAAAACTCAATTCTTTATTTATTCGTCTTGAGACAACTGGCCGGTACAAAGTTTAAGTGATTGGAGAGACACAATGGCAGGATAAATGTAGTAGTATTGTTTCATAGAGATCCTGTTGAGTGGTACAAGGTAGTCCGTTTGGGAATTCTTTCCAAGCTTGGTTATGACTGCTCAGCAAATCTGTCCTGTACCTTGTTGAAGTTGAAGGGATTAAGAGAGATGGTGGATTCTTTCAGATGTGGTCTTCAAGTTCCATGGAAATCATGTTGACTGGTATTTTCTAGTGTATTCCTTTGCAAGGGACATTAGTCCTCTTGGACATGGAGAAGCGATTAGAGAAAGTGGGACTCTAGTAGTCTTGTTCCATGGTCGTCATGTTAGAGTGGTACAGGTTGCAGACAACTTCTCCAGTGCTATTTTATCTTCGTTGAACACAACCAGCCATAACTTGCTTCCTTGGAATTGCAGTGATCTCAGACACAGGTTGTGACGCAACATCACTAAGCTGCAATAAATAGAAACCACGTTGGGTGCCTTTTCAGGACTGATTATCGGTCTTCTAGGAAGCATATGATTACTCTCTTGAAGTTTAGTGGTGATTGGAGCCATAAGGCCTGCTGTGATATCTTATATTCAGGTTTCAAAGAAATATAACTAGGGCTATCGTTTGGACTCCTTTCCAGAAGGATGCAGGAACAACGCAGTTTAAGGTGGTTAAGAGCGATTCAGAAGCATTTCAGAAGCTTCCTGAGGTGAAACTGGACTTGTCTCACGAATGTAGCTTGTTGAATATTCTAGAATGCTTTCTTGATTGGTATTGATCCGGCTAGCTATGATGTGGAGTCAAGCATGTTCTGGCTCAGGTTTGTATCCTCTTGACCATGCTCCATGAGAATTTATGCTTTCACATAAAATTAGCAATAACTTTGCAACTTGAAATGCCTACTCAGTTTTTAATTCAAACATGTATATGTTATAATTCAGTAGGCTTGTTTCATTCGTCTCATTCATTGTTTGAGTTGCCATGTTACTAAGAAGCACCGATACGCTCTCAAGACTTACATACCTGTGTCCCAGACATTTGGGACACGGCCGGGCGCATCCCAGACACGTGTCCAGCATGTGGTTGATTACATGAGAGGGACCCGCCAGAAACTTGTGGTTGGACAAGGTGTACAGGAGAAGCCTTTGCTAACTTTTTCGGTGAGTGTTTCTTATGGTTTGGGATGCAAAAAAAAGAAGAGGAGGAGGAGGAGGAGAAAGAAAGGGAGGAGATGGAAAGTCGTATCAAAGAGGCGAGTGTTTCTGGCCACTGCTGAACCGATGTGCCCCTTCGAATGTATAGCAGAAACTGTTAACCAACATCTATGGTTTTATCTTATTATACCTCTCTTGGGTTGTGAAATGGCCCTGATGTATATAGATAAAGAGGTCAGCCCATTTTTATAAGATTGTGAAGTGGCACGGACAAAGCCCAATCATCATATAATATATAGCTGGGCCTATTTAAGAATAAACTGTTATAAAGGGAATAGCAGCCCAACATCTATAACTAAAGGGTTGGTTCTGAAATTTGAATGTTGAGTATTTCTTTTTCGCTTGTTTTATTTATTTTTATTGGCAAATTTAGTATTTGCGATCAAATATAAAATAAAAATTAAGAGAGGTATAGTATAGGAAATATTCAAATTTTCTTTTGAAAAAATATACTATAATTGTGAGATAAAAAATATTTAATTCAACATATCCCCAACATCTCCATGTCCTAATTTTTGGAGAAATACTGTGTCCACGTGTCCGTATCTATGCTCCTTAGTGACACTGGGTAGCCCATTCTGATGATGTAGGAAAATATGCAGGAAAAAGAGAAGGAAAGAAAGCACACCGAATCCCATTACAATCCCATTGTCGTTTATCATAACGACAAAATTAGAATCCGGACAATTATCGCTTTTGCAATAACGAACTTTTGAATCCTTTAATATATATGTTGTATTAATAGTTAGGTCCGTTATTAAGATTCCAATCATTTGGCTAAATTTGCGTATAACACTAACCGATCCAGAAGATTGGGTGCCGACAAAAGCTTGCACCAACCAAAAACGGTTTGGAATCCGGATAAGTACCGGTTTTATAACGACAAACTTTTGAAACCTTTTACTGTATTTAATGTTGCATTAGTAGTAAAAATAGCGTTACTAGGATTCCAATTTGGCGGTAATATCGCAGATATCAGAATAAGATTTACCAGATTGGGCGCTGACAAAAGCTTACATTAACTTAAAACATTCCGACACAGATTCTGCCTTTCTTACAGGACAGCAAATGAAATTATTTTTTCAAATTAGCACTGGAGTGGGAAACTACGAATTTATGGCTGATTCTTGCAATGAAAGCGGAAAAATATTAGTTATACTGAAATGCAAGACATAGTATATGTGTCGATATGTTAGCTCAGAACTTTATGATTTCTTATTTTTGCTTCATCTTTTTCAACTTGAAATTTATCACACAAGCTAGAAGATTACCATCTAGATTGCGCTATGAAGTATTGCTCTAAATCAGGTGTATTTTTCACCATTGATTCTATAGCCCAGTTAACTCCCGCTTAGTTTCAGATTGAAGGGAAAAGTGAGTTGTGAACTTTGAACCAGGACGAGCGTTACAACTTTTATTGACCAGTTGTAATTAGCCTAGCATTGCAAAAGAAAAAGGTGTTGCAAGTAGACAACCATTCGGGCTTTTTCGATTCCTTTGCCCTCTCGTCATGTTTTACAAGTGTAAAAATTTCCTTTAGCCAGATACTCATACTGTCAGAAACGGTAGATGTATGAATGAGTCCAATAGGGATTGCTATAATCACATTCAAAACATTAATTACCACCTTCCCTGGTAGGATTTCTTTCTTAAAAAGATTCCAATGCAATAATGACTTTGTTTCATAGAGAGGACTTCGATAAGAACAACCTCCTGACATTTACTCGTGTAATTAGCTTGCGTAGATTTGTCGAATTGCTATAAATTGAAGTGGGGTGGTGAGTTCTGGTTGTGGCTGCAAGAGGTTTTTTACTATGTCTCTGCAAGTTTGTCAAGGGAGCTGTCCTCAGGTCTCTTCTTAATTTGTTGGTACATCAGAGTTTTATCTTCTCATTGTCATGTTTATATGTAATCTGACATTGAAATCCATGACTGCTAAAATTGATTGAAGAAACAGGATAGGTCTTCAGGTTAATTTGGGTTTCCATAGATGTTTTTCACTAATTTTTTGCAGCCCCCTTTGAGATTTCGAGGGCTATATCCAGCAGATGGCCACTCCCACGTAGCCAGACTTGCTTTCCCCAACAGTTCTGAGGTCTGGTTTTGCCCCCTTCATTTTGTGCCGACAGACAATAGTTACAAGTCATAAAGGCACACTCCCGTCTACCACTCGAAAAATTCTTGCTAGATCTCAGTTGCTAAAATGTGATGGGCTTCTTGCTTTTATTTTTAATTTCAATAGCTTTTAGTTCTTATGACACCTTTTGGCAACGCAGGGATTCACCCTGTTGTGTTTTTCGTCATTTACTTTGACTCGTCTCATTGTTTTCTCTTCTGATCTTGACCAACTCTGGGTTAATCTACTTGATCTGATTTTTAGCTTGTGTGAGCAGGTTTTCTAATACCTTCTGGCTTTCTCTCTACATCTGGGGGTATGTTCGCGAATATGCTTCTTGTCATGATGGCTACTACAACAATATTCATTACCTCTGAAGAATTCAAGCTTTTTCACAACATAGACAGGAGGCTCTACACCCACCTCACAAAAGACCTCTATCGTGACCCTGTGGAATCCATGCGCGTTATGGCCTTGTGGCTCTGGTTGGAGCGATCTAGCTGCTTCACCAGGATCATCAAAAGGATTCTGTCCCTACCCCTCATTCTCATAAATGAACTTGCTGATGAGGCAGTCACATGCCTCAATTGTCTCACTGCAAACCCCTTCCTTATCTTGTCTGACTCAAACGATATCCCCCTCACCCAAAACCTGATGAGCAATGAAATCACTCTCCAATACTTCCATGAAAACCGCCTCACTGCAATTCAAGGCATTACAAAGACGATAACCGAAGTTTGTGTTAGGGCTTTGTCAGACATTATGCATGAAGCCATGGAGAGAAATTCTGCCCAGAATTTGGCTGAAACACAGATGCTCGTGTCAAGCCTGGTTCAACCGGGGTTCGATCGCTTGAGAATTGGCGAATTTGAGATAAGGGCTAAACCACCACACGAGGTGACAGTGGTCCACCCGGATGATAGGACCATGTTTGTCACCTTTTCCAAGGGTTATCCTGTGGGTGAAAGGGAGATCAGGGAGTTCTTCACTCAGATCTATGGGGATTGCATTGAGTCTCTCTACATGCAAGAAGTGCAAGTGGGCGAACAGTCCTTGTTCAGTAGAATTGTGTTCTATTCCCCCTCCTTCATCGATCTGATCCTCAAAGGCGAGGGGAAAGTCAAGTTCACTATCAATGGGAAGCACGTGTGGATGCGAAAGTTTGTACCCAAACACCGTGCCCTGCTACCCCCTCCGCTGCTGCTGCGACCTGGTGTGATAGGCAGTTCCTATCCTCGGAGTGCGTAACGTTATATGGTTTCATAAATGTCCTCTGTTTGTAGCTGAAGTACTAATGTTCCCATTTTGAAAACTATGGAAGTCCATGGCTAGGACTCTATGTTGTAGCAGGGATGGGACTATCAAAAAAATAAGAAGATCTAGATGAACTTGTTATATGAATTTTAATGTTGAAGTTGTACTAATGTTCAGTAGTGTGCGCCTTATGTTTTTTTCTACTAAGTGCTGAACACAATTTAACTGGTAAAATGTCGAATTGAAACTGACGGTACCTAACACATTTGTTGTTTTCAATTTTTTGTCTTTGAAAGTCACGTTTCATTTGTCCTGGTTTGAAGAAGTTGGGATTTTGAGACTACTTTCTCGTATCCCTTCGTAGGCTTACATCAAATCTAGATATAGATTTCAAGACTTTTACTTGAATGAGTCGAAATTGCAGATTTATCATTCAATGGCCCTTCCTTTAAAGATTGTGCAACACCAACTCAGGGCATATATGTTTGCCGCGGTGTAAGTATAATAGATATATTTTGTGGTGGCGCATAATAATAGAAATACCATTGATTGTGTCAACAAACATTCATACAATAATATATATATATATATATATATATATATATATATATATATATATATATATATATATATATATATATTCTGAATTGGACATTGATACAATATTTGTGCTGAAAAGGTATGCCAATGGTCCTACTACTTTGCAAATAAATACCCTCTTGATGTATTATGAATAGCTAGTGTAGACACCCCATTCTGAACTGTCCAGATAACGTTCTTTGTCAATATTTTATTTCCCCAATGATGATTTTGGTCGAAAGCAGTCTGAGGATGACGATGGTGTTTGAGCTTTGAGCGTCCCGAACCTCTTTCAAACCCTTCAAAACCAGAGCCAAACAGCCCCAGCAAAACCCAAACTGACTTACGCTATTGATCTCTTGGCGCACGCCAGTCATCTGCCATGTGTCGGTCATCGACCGTTGACCCAGTTATAATTGGCGCACGTAGGTTCATATGTGGCGCACGCCAGTCAATTCCAGTCAAATCAACTTGATTCAGCCACTTGGGCGGGACTTTTGTGCCACCCTGACGTCGGCCACAGTAGCCCCTGATGATTATATCGTCCAGGCCCGTTCCCTCTCTTTCCTACAACCCCCATCAAGGCAAGTCACATGCATTTAATGCATGGGAGGCTCCCTTCCTCCTCTAACCAGCCAAACAAGGCCCTAGATCAAACTGATCTCAGTCACTCCCCCTCTATATATACTCCCCTCTCACACTCTTGCAAAGGGTTACCAAGTTCACAAAGGGTTAGCATCATCAAGAAGCAAAAGCACCCCTCTTCTCTCTTCTTGCTCTTTCTCTCCTCTTCTTCCATTGAAAGAGAAAGGAAAGAAGCTCACTTCCATATACCTCCACTGATATCCAGTCACCATACAACATCCATCTTCAACCTCTAGGCTCTAAATCACCTACGAACTTCAACACCCAAAAGGTATACCACCTTTGCATTCCTTTCTGTCTTCGACCCCTGAGGGGAACCAACAAGGCCTAAGCTGGTAAACAATACTAGTCCTGGCCTTGAACTGGTAAAAATACAACAATCGTATGCGATGATACTTGGCGCACGCTAGTTTCTACATGCCGCACGCCAGTCATGGCAGTACGAGCGCAACTGGCGTGGGGATCATGGATCGTCAATCCTTTTGTTTTATCTTTCTGTCAATCACCCTTGCATGCTAAACAACCAGTTTGTTGCTTTCTGTATGCTTAGAACTGTTTAGACGTAAAGGTTATTGCTTACTCTTTATTTATTCAAAAGGCCTCTGGGATCCTTCTGGTCATGTTCCAGAGCCCAGATGATGCAAAAACCAAGCACTGGATTAGGGTCAAACGTGCGTACGGCAGTCCATGACTGGCGTACGGCAGTTAAAGCTAGGATCCAGTGGCTGGCCCTTGCATCTTAGCTTAATCTTGGCCTCCTTCCTGTCCCCACTCTGTTAGGGGGTTTCTTTTCTATTTTCATGGCTTTAAGCCGTCTCATCTGTCTGTAAATATATATATCCTGTTTATTTAACTGCATGGTTTGTTCTGGGTGTGCGCTGGTCCTTTTCCAGAGCCCAGTGGGTTGCAAACGAGGACTGTGAAACTAGATGAGTGGAGTACGCCAGTCTCCCTGTGGCTTGCGCAAGTCAAATCAACATGCAGTGGCTCGGCCAGTGCATGCTGGTAGAACTTGCTCACGCCCCTGCGGGGCAGCGTACTACAATTTGTCCAGTTTGCTCAGTGCTTGTTCTCAATCTATATTTAGCATTGCAATCAAGCCATTCATAAACATTTTGTCACATAAATAACAACTTGTTATAATGCTTTAATCCCCATTATCTGTTCCCCCGCCCTAACTGGCTAAAAAATGATCAAATGAGAGAGAAATGCAAGCGCTTTTACAAAATGCCCGAGTAGAGACCAATCTCCGGATTGGGCGAGAGGGGTGCCATAAGACCCTTCCCCTCTCGTAACCTGGCCCCCGAACCTCAGATATCGAAGGTGACGACGGTCCAGTCTACAAGCCTTTTCAAAAATTAAACAAACGTGGCAAACGTTTTCGAGTTCGGTTCCTTGGGTGTTTTCACCGCTAAAACCCGAGTGGCGACTCTGAATCGAGGCGTTTCGCCGCGCTTTTCCAACAAAAGGGGCCGCGCCCGATTTTACAAATAGAATTTCCGGGGCGCGTGCCCACAGCTAGCGGCCACGTCAATTTCGATTTGTGAATTCTCCATAAAGGCGATAAAAAAAAAAAAAAAAAACTACACTAAACTACCACACAAGATTGTTCGTATCAATACTTTGCGGCACAAATCATTACTTTGGACAATAAGTGTTTAATGTGACTCACATACGGCTTAGAAGATGGAGAAAATATACATCACATGTATCTATGTCACTCTTGTATATCCAATTGGATAATTCCCCCCAAGCTATATAATCCTTAAAGGGATGTCTACTTGCCCAATTAGCATTGCATTAGCTAAAACAATACTGGAATATGAAATGTATTACTAGCATATCGTGAGTTAGCAATCAAACTTGAATGTAGAATGTGTTCTATATTTATCAACCTACTGATTAGGCAAGTTATGGCAGTAGGCTCTCTTGGAGTAATGTTGGTGCTCCTATAACCTAATTTAAACCGCCACTCATGTTAAATTCTTCAACCTGAAAACTCACAAACTGAACTCTTTGGTTTGTTTGAACTTATAGAAAATCAAGCGTCGAGCATAGAAGAATCTTCTTTACATTTTCCCATCTTTTCCTTAATTATTTTCTCTTCTATTTTCTTCTCTTCCACAAGTTCCAAATTTTAATGTAGAAAATGATGGACCTAAAAATGTTCAACCTGTTATATATGAAGTCAAGTGCATGTCTAACCAAAGAATGGAAAAAAAATCATCCATATGTTGATTATGGTTGGCATAGTGATTGTAGTTATTGCTTTCGGTATTGTTTTGCCTAAAAAATTGTGAAACAATACCATTGAGTTGGTACACTTTCAGAGCAAACGGAAATAAGAGAAAGAAAAGAAACAAAAAGTCATGAGAATATGATAGTTCTTGAAGAAATATATCATATACCTATTGTGTTCAATATTTTGTTTACTTTCATGCGTGTTTCTTTTATATTTGTCTTAATTTTATAACTAATCAGGGGGTGTTCCAGTTTCTCCAAAAAGTAAAAAACTTTTAAAATAAGAAAGTAAACTGGAACACCCGTGAACCAACAATTTTTCTTCCTTCCCTTCCCGTAAAACAAAAATGTGTTTGGGCTGGGGGCATTACTGATATTCTTCGAAAGTACCAGGAGCAGTTTAGGAAAACTAGCCAAGCCATTGCCGACTGCCGAGGCCCTCCAAAGTTCACAACGGTGCAACGCTGTAACCCCTCTCTTCGTCTCTCTCCTTCGTGAAGGTAACAAGCACAGAACATAGACAACATTCTTTGCTGTAAAAGGTATGAAGAACGATATTTATATTTCTCTAATTATTTCTTGCCACACGCGCACTTGAAAAAGGCACAATCTTTACAATACTGATGATGTTTAGTTTCGAGATTTATCGTTTGACGTCTAAGGTATTCTTTAATTGTTTCAAAATGTGAACTTTGATGTGGGTTGGTCCAAAATTGGGTGATTGGGTTTGGTTTTTAATGACCCAGAAGAAGTAAACACGATGGTTTGACTGGACTTTGTAGTTTGAGTTTAGTTCGGTGGAAAATGGATACGGGTACGAGTGGGGAAGAACCCAAATCGTGGGATGAACTGTACAACATCAATTTAATGCCGTCGGAGTTGTTTCTCAAGTTCCGGAAAGAAATCGAGGGGTTTCGGGTTGGTCTCAATATGGAGGTATATTTCTCTATCTATGTTTCTGTGAGTTGTTCTGAATTCGAACTTTTGAGTGCTTAATTTTATCCGTGCTTTGTTTGTTTATTGACTGCTAGATTGTTGGCTGAGCACCTGAGCTGAATGAAATCTGCTGTCTTTCCACCCTTCCTAATGAAAATAATGTTAATACTTCCTTTGATTATTGATTACTTCTGTACTATGGGGATGAAATAGTTTTTCAGTAACAATGGGATAACAACCAAACCAAACCAACCGAGTCAAACTAGTAATATATAGTAAAGGTATGAAGGGGATGCTACCCATCTACAAAAGAAGGCCAATAGCAAAAAGGCCCAATACATGAACAAGGCTATAAACCAATTTTAGGAAAAACCTTTGTACTCCTCTCTAAAAATGGCCGTCACATTACTTAATTGATCAAGGGTAGGATTGCACTCGATCGACTAGTTCTCATGTGCTGAATTCTCCTCATTGGTCCCTTAGTTCTGGTGTATGGGGCTTGAATCCACTTGCCCGATATAGCCAGCCAAAAAGAGAGAAGTTTTTAGTTATGGTTGAATCTGAAATCGACTGGTTGAGTTCACAATGATTTCTCTTCCGCTCTTGTTTGTGAGAAGGTTTACATGATATGCTCCCTCGTCCTGTTTCATTCATATTGTTTGGGAGGTTCAATTTTTAAAGGGGACATGCATTTACTGTGCTCAAATTAAATTAAAGGTGTAGATTTTCAACATTGTCCCTGTATCCCCAATTTGAAGCTATTTATCAGGATTTTTCGTAAGGGTTAGTTTTGGAACACTACAATTTTTATGCTTTGACTTGTCAAAGAGGATAAACACTTTGGGGCATCACAAAATGGAAAGATGAACAAACAAAGTGGGAATGGGGAGGGAGCATTAAGTTTCTTTCCTAAAGATAGTAACGACATAACTAGTAGATCTGAATCATCTGTTGGATAAGAGCCTAAGTTGTGTGAAAGCTGCTATTCTTTCCATCTTCATAGGTTACATACTATATCAATAAGTACAACTAATTTTCAACTTTTTTTGTTTAAAATATTTGGTCTATAGTGTCTGTCTGCTACCATTCACTAAACCCCTTGTTTGGACTCTGACAACAATCAATATGAGCGCCTTGTTTTTATGTCATATAAGTAGCACTTGAGAATGAATTGTCATTAGTCAGTTGGACATTGAGTCACGGACCTGCCACCTGCCATATCGCATTAGAAACTTACGGCATGTATAAGATACCCAGGTCAAGGCACAATGGTTCAGAATTTGCATTGATGTTCCAAATGTAGAAACTTGCAGTAACCATGGGGTACCCATGTCAAGGGGCATAGTACGGGTATGAGCACGGAATTAACGTTGGAAGTGCCATCTTTTAAGGCAGATAGTCCCTCTGCAAGCCCAGCAGAATAACAACAATATTTTTGAAATCTAATGATTCTTTTAATTACTTGTTTAATCAACGGAATATGTCATGATATCCCAATGGACCTATGGTGTTTGGCAGGCATAATTTTCCACGAAGGGGACAAAATGTCAGAAATTGGAAATACAACTCTTTTAAGTGTTTTTTGGGTGCTATAGTTTGGACCAAATTGACGTATAGACCTGCTCACACGCCAGCACAGAACATGTTAAACTCTTCTTATGCAACAAATAGAGGCTGTTATGAGCTATTTTATAGACGTGTATCCAATGTATTGTAATCATGGAAGTTGGTGGTTCTGGTTCAGTTCTATAATGTGCCAATTAACGAGTGCCACGCAAAGTTGGTATTGAAGCCTCTATCCTATGATCGAAAATGGAAGTTCATATACGAGCCTTTACATCATGATGTGCACCTTCTTTCCAAGAAGATCCCAGTTACAAACTTTCTAAGTCTCCAGGTTTGTCTCTCTCTCTCTCTCTCTCTCTCTCTCTCCTGATGCACGGCACAGTAGTGCATGTCATGTATCATTACCCGAGTATGTAATCTAGTTTATTGGCTGGTAATAGTATATTACATCTTCGTAATGTTTTTGAATCTCGTATCAATGGTAAGTACTTCATGTAAATAGTGCAGGTTGGCATAGGCCATAGCTTTCAGTTCCATGCCACTGGTTGGAAATGGAAGCTTACTACTTGTTTGGGTGGAGATGGTGTATCTAGGATCCGGAATAAGACATCACTTGGGCTGTGCCCTGGCGTGGATTTGCGGTTTGGGTGGAGAGCAGACTATGTCTTTCCAGAAATTACTGGGTAAGTTCCTCATCTTTTGCACTCAATCAGTAGTAATAAAGATATAAATATCCCAACGTGATTGTTTTCCGATGCAAGCATTTCCAAAAATTCAATATGCTTAGGAACATGGATATATAGGCATAGGACATGGGCATGCAACACATCATTTTCTCCCCAAATTGGAACATGGACAGGTTGGAGACACATTGAGTGCCAAACAAATATATGTTATAGGTGTATCTTATATTTGTATGCAAATGAAAGAACGTTTGAAGTGTCTACTGAAAATGAAAAAAATTAAAGAATGCATATGCTGTTTGTAAGTTGAAGGTGTAAAGCAATAAAACCATACAAATGGTGTTAGTAAGTTGAAGATGTAAAGCAATTGTCACTATCTAAGCGTTCATGAAGTCAGTATAGATGGCCTTTTTGATTTTGGCCTAACTTGTAGAAATGGCAGTACGATTTCCTATTATGTCTCTAACATATCATTAGCATGTCCTCAGCTTGTGCTCAACGTGTTCTAACATGTCAAATTAGGAAAAACGTAGTAAAGAAAGTGGAGCCCGAATTTAAGCTTGTCAAACACAGATATGTGAGGCCGGTTGGCTGTCCGTGCTTTTTAAGTCAATGTGTGAAAAGGGGAGCAATCTCACAGAGCTTTTATTATTGACTGAAGGAATGACTCTTACTTGGTGGTGATTGAATTGTTAAGAGGTGAGATATTGGTTTCTTTCTTGGTTTAGTAACAGCTAATTGATTTGATTTTGGTCTTTGATAGGGCTGTAGGCACGGGTGAACCACTGTTCAATATGAACTCAGGACGCTTGCAAGCATCGTTTGACCGCGTTGAGGCCATTTTCACTCACAAATCTCATATCGACTTGCCAAAAGACCAGGTGAGCTCATGTATCGATTCTTTGAATGCGTCTCTTTACTTCATTATTTCGGTTACTGTAGATGCTGATATCTAGTGATTTGCTTACATACACAAAACTTTGAGATTCGCACACACCTTGAGAAGGTTGAAAGTGGAGCGTGCATATCGTTCTCCTATCCCTGTTACAGCCATTTTTGGGATTAGTCCTTTTACATCACATGTATGTCATACAGCTGTACGTTGAACTCTATTGTGATTGTGATGCGCGCTGTTTACGGGAAGCAATGTATCTTCTCTTTAGGACCTTTAATTTTCTGGAACTTTGATTGTTCGTTTTATGTTACTCCCTCTGTCCCAATTTGTTGGTCCTCTTTGGGAGTGCGTGCTATTTTTCAATTGATTATATCTTACAATCTATAATCTTTTAGGTGATTTTAAAAACTTCGTATAAAAGAGCTTATTGAGATCTATCAAACAAGATGCATATTTGATATAAAATATTATAAATAAAGAGATATAGCCAATTTTTTGAGATTTCTAAAAAAGGAAGGGACAGAGAGAGTAGGATAAAAAACACCTCTAAAAACTTTTTATTTGGTATGATTAGCAGGAATGTTCAAAGGATTCGGACTGTGTTTTGAATGATGCAACTGAAAGACTGGAAGTGTAATCCCAGCACGTCTTTTCTTCCTTTCTTATGCAGTGGTCCTGTAGGATTATCTTGCAGCCATTGATGGGGTTCTGGCATGGGTTGATTGTAATTAAATCCGAACATTTTTGCACTAGGAGTACTTTGTGATGAATAGCCACAACTATTTTAATGACAAATTGATTTCTGGGTGTCCCCTCTCTCTCTCTCTCTCTCTCTCTCTCTCTCTGCGCGCACGTATGTGTGTGTGTCTGTGTGTGTCCATTTACCTGTTGGTTGACGAACACACTCTATTGGTTCCTTTTCATCATGGGTGTGTTCGCAAAATGATATGATGTTTGTACTTCCTCTTCTCCTTTTGAACTAATGGAGTTCATCTTTAAGTATCTGGCAGACATGATTGTAAGAAATAAGTAGAACATCATTTTTTAAATCTGATTCAATGGTTCCCACTAGTTGTGCTTGTATATTACATTCGAATGAAATTTGCATGCAAAAAAACTTGAACTGACGTAAGAGGTGTGGGGAATGGAATCTCACGATGAAAATTGAAGACCTTCGCAATGAAAATCGAACTCTAAGACTCAACTTTGATAAAGGGGTGTCACATAGCTATCCCGTTGTTTATAAATGAACCGTTTAAAATCATGTACATGATATGAACACGCGCACACAACAGTGTAAATTTCACACATTCAAGAGAGCGTGTGCAAATCTGTGCGCATTTTGTGCATAGTTCTAGCATTGTAGGTTCTTAGTACATACAATCATGAGCGTTAGTAATCCTCCTAAGAACCAGGCGGAGAGTTCTAGAGAGCAAGAATATGAGAGCTTAGGATTTTTCACTTCCCCCCCTTTTCTTCTTCACCCCTTCCATTCTTCCCACATCCTCTACTCCTCCTGCCTCCCTGCATCCTTCCCTTTCAGTCCTACCTAATGCTCTAGATGTTCTCTCTCTCCTCTTCTCTCCTACCTCCTTGGTTGTAAGAAGGTTGAGACTCTCCTTTTAGGGAGAGAAGTTTTCCTTCTCTCCCCATTATTTTTGAAGTTGAGGGCTTCGATCTGGAAAACTAGCTTTGGGTTTTTGGCTCTTGGGTTCGATTAGCCTTGGCGATGGATCTAGGGGTCCTCCAACGTTTGCAGTGGGGGCATAGTGGGGCCAATTGTGGTGGGACGAAAGGACCTCCAACTTGAAGATCCATAGACCATCCATCTTCCTCCAAGCCACATCCATGAGCAGATCAGTGGTTCCAACACTGCAGCTATTTCTACCGATTTTTTCTTCATTTTTGTTTTCTAGTTCTTTTTTCCCACTTTCTTTATTTTCTTTTCTTTTGCTTTTGGACCTTATTTTGTTATTTTGTTGTTTCTGTTTAGGTCTTTGGGCTGCTTAACTTGTACTCCCTCCGTCCCTTATTTATAGTCCGGTATTCCATTTTGGGCTGTCCCTTAATAGGTGTCTATTTTATAAAGTTAGTGGGTAAAAGTTGATGAATTATTTATTTTGTCCTTAAAAGTAGATTCCATTTTAAAAAGTAAGTGAGTAAAAATGTAATGATAATGGGTAAGTAGGGAAAGTGGAGGAAAAAGTTGATGTGAAAGGTATAATGATGATGTCTTTTTAATAAGTTGGAATTACGAAGCTGGACACTTAAAAATGGACGGAGGGAGTATTTGGTTTTTGTCAATATAAGTTGCATTTGTTGCGCCTCAAAGAAAGAATTCATGAGCTAAAGTTCACTGCAAACCGTTCAACAAATCAGACTCTCAAACTCCTACAATCAAAAGAAGGATTTAGTTCCTCTGCACTTTAAATCCAGATTGCAAGAAGCAATCACATCCCAGTAATAATGATCTAGATTTGCTATAAAAAAAATACACTCACCCTCAGTAACAATCTTTTCACGTATATGAATCAACAAAAATATCTTTGGATGATCAATACTACGCAGACCACTTTCAATCATTCAAACCCAGACAATATAGAAGCAAACCAAAAATACTCCTTTCAATTTTTTTTAAATTTGGATTGTTAATTTATAACCTCACAGTCACTTAATAGTAGTACTAGTTTCAAAAAAATTTAAAACGCCAAACAGGTCATCAAAATCCAATTTCTTTAAAAGCAGTGAGAGGGAGAACGGTTCCTAAAGTGGACCCTCCACAACCTAGCCGTTGTTGTGTTTGCCCTCAACGGCTACATTCACCCCTAATATAAATTCAAAAATTCCCCATCCCCCAAACCCATCTCTCTCTCTCTCTCTCTCTCTCTCTCTCTCTCTCATAAAACTCCTCCCATGGCTGCCTCCAAGCACAGAAGTTCCTTCCCACACCTCCTCCTAGCCTGTTTGAATTTCATCCTCTTCATCCTCTCTGCAGCTTCTCTCGCCCCCATTATACTCATCAAAACGCCACCATCTTCATTTGGTTTGGCATTCCTCCTTGTCTCTTCCACTTCAATTCTCTCCTCCTTTGTGGGTTTCTACTCTCTCCTCACCCACTTTTGCTTCGTAACCCACCTAACCCTCCTCCTCACCTCATCAATCGGCCAATTAATCTCCATTTTAGCCCTTTTTACGAAAGAAAATTCGAGCCTTTCCCTTCTGAAGTCGCCCAGAGACCCCCGAGAGGCGAAATTACTAGTGAGATTGGAATGTGGGATTTTGATGGCTATTTTTGTAATGCAAGTGGGAGTGTTGATACTAACTTGCGCTGTGCATAGTTGTCGGGTTAGAGAGTATGAGGGATTAGAAGCTGAAAGAGAGGTGACGGAGAAGAAAAGGAGTCGAAGGATCGCGAGGGTGCAGGAGTCGTCGATGGCGAATTCAGAGAAAATAGCCGAGATGAAAGCGATGGAATTGGATGAGAAGATGAAGAGCAAGTATGGGCACTTGATGAAAACTGACTTTGAAGGCTAAATGGTTTAATGGAGGCATTTGAATGTTCTGTTTGTTGATTTGTGCTTTAAGGTTCTTGTACATCTGAAGATGTTCTTGTTCTCGTTCTCGTTCTTGTTCTTGTTCTTGTCGTACTTTTCTGGGGGTCACTATGGGGTGGCCACTGGAAACTCTATCTAAGCCCATAAATGTTATTTGATTTGTGATGTTCTCTGTATTTTCTCCGAGTTCTCTTTCCTATATACTTGACAATTTTTCTTTGAAGATGATGAGATATTGATCTAAGTTACAATTCTGGGAGAGGCAAAACAAAAATTCTAGGAATAAAACTTTAAAATACATTCCCGGACGCTATTATATTTTAGAGCCGTCCAATGTTACAATGTACGTGGGCTCAAATACATGGGACGATTCTGTATGCAATTGTGTTCGGAGTTGTGTTCCTAGCTTTGCTCAGGGTAGAATGGCACAAACTGAACATCTGTGACACTAAATATGCTCCAATTCAGATCGTAATTCTGATTTTCTAAAGTGCATTCGGACTTGAGTTGAAGTGCTTCGGTGTAATGGAATCGCTAACCCGTTTTCCTGAACTGATTTTATTTCGAAGGAATCATGAGGGGTCAGAGAGATTTCAATTTTTCTATCTGGAGGCAAGGAAATAATGACCTCAAAAAAGCTATTAAGCAGCACCCAATGTGCAAGCGGAAGGAGATTATGAGAAACAGAACAAAACTACCATCACAGAAAACCTTTTCAGCTTATGGTTACCAATTTGCAGAAAAATCTATCTTCCAGCATGGTCCTTTGATGCCTTGTGGTAGCTCAGTTCCAATGAAAGGCATTGCTTCAGGCTAAAACCCTTACGAAAAAAGAGAGATTACAAGAAATTCGAGGAGAAGGTAAACCATCAGGAACCAATACCAAAGCCAGCCCAAATCTTCCGTTTGCAACAGGGAACGTCAAAAATCCAAGAAAGACTCAATTATCATTTCCACACTATTGCAAAACTGAAAAGAACCAAATACTTGTGCACCACCAGAAATCACAAATCACATGCGATGGTTTTCTTCAATGTGGAATACGCTTCCGAACTTACCTACCTACAAGATATGACAGTGTATGATTACACGAAACACTGCTAAGGTATTTGAGGGCCGGAACATAGACAAGAAGCTGCAACTTCAAGTCCATATCGTATGGGATTAGGTTGCGACCTATAATCTTGAAGAATTAGTTTGTTTCTCAGATATTATTATTATTATTTTTTTGGGTAAGGTAAAATTTTATTAAAACAAACCACATTACACAAGACAGGGCATACCCTTGTCAAACAAAACCATTCAAATGGACATCAATCAAAGCTTGAAAATAGAACATTATAAAACAAAGAAAATGAACCAACAACAAAAAATTACATGCTATAAAAAACTTTAGCTGGCACATTCCACCGAGAACAAAGAGCCATGTTAGGGCCTAACTTCTTGACTCCTCGCCAAGAACTAACATATGCAAGGATATCAATTTGCACTATGATCTCCAACTGTTGAACAGAGCTCCAAAAGCTTTTGAAGATTCTGCTTTTCCTTTCACCCCAAACATGGTAAAGGAGAGCAGCCAAAACAACTTTTGATAATGAGCACGAAAACTGAGGGCCATTGTTAACTTGAAACATCCAGTCCATGATTTGGGGCAGTCCATTGATGGGACATTGAAACTTCAGGTCTTTTTGCAATGATTTCCAAAGTTGAGAAGAGAAAGAGCAGTAAAAGAAGAGGTGCTCATGGGTTTCCACAGAAGCAGAACATAGAACACACTGATCATTCATAGCCATACCCCACTTAAGGAGTCTATCCTTAGTAGCAAGTCTCCCTAGATTTGCTAGCCACTAGATGATAGTCCAGTGAGGAACATGGTGCTTAAACCAAATGATTTTGAACCAGCTAATTAACTTTAGAATGCTGCCTTCTAATTGCATTCCAAGCTGACTTAATAGAGAACTTCTTGTCAAATGTGAGGTTCCAAATAACTGTGTCCTCCTGAGATGGATGAGGGACAAAAGAAGCAAGGGTGGCCCTCCTAATGTCCCTAGTCACAACATTTCTACCTCTTGGCCATTGCCAAGAGTGATGAGCAATTAAGGTATCAATTTTGGCATGAAGGTTCCTGCCCAAATTATAGACAACTCTGGATCCAAACCTAGCAAAAAAAGGGCCAAGTGGATGCCAGTTATCCAACCACAAAAATGCATTTTTTCCATTTTCCACCACATTAGTTATCCAAGGATGAACTAGGGATCACAGAGAAAACAATTTCTTGATTGTCCAAGAGGCAGAAGCAAGAATAGAAATGTTCCAAAGACAATGATCCCTGATTATGTAAGTGTGGATCCACTTAACCCACAAAGTATCAACTTAATTTAAAGGCAATAGCCCATAAGTGTTTGGCCATAGCAGCCTTATTCCAATCTTTAAGGACTCTAAAGTCCAAACCACCTTCATTTTTAGGATAACAGACATCAACCCAAGTCACTTTAGCACCCTTAGACTTCATTTGAATTCTAGTCCAGAAAAAAGATTGCAGCAAAGCTTCAATTTTATTAAGAATCTTCTGAGGAAACATAAAAATGGTGCTCCAATAAATTTGAACACTAAAGAGGACAGACTGAATTAGTTGAGCACGACCTCCATACGATAAAGATTTAATAGTCCATGATTGAATTCTGGTCATAATTTTGTCCAACAACATTTGACAATCTGATGCATGAAGTCTAGAAGTAATAAGAGGGATGCCAAGATGTTTCTTAGATTTTACTCCTTCCATCTCAAATCCACACACATAACCCATTTATACACGAGTGAGGTGCTTTTTTGGTGTTTGAAATTAGTTTTTTTTTTTTTTTGGTAAATGGATCATTTATAACCAACCAAGCCAAAAACAAAGGGTATAATAAACCCACAAATTCAGAAGAAATACAACTGAAACCTAAGAAATACAACTGAAACCTATAACACTCTACATGTAACTAAACAAAACTTTAGGGATGAGTAGCCCCAAATATTCTGTGTGAGATATTCCGTAGATCTACTAGTCTTTGGTTCTCCACAGTGTTGGGAATGTGTCTCCACGAACAAAGCCGTAATCTGATGTCTTCAAGGTTGGAAAGAACTGCTTTCCCACCAAAAATCCTGGCATTCCTTTCTAGCCTTATGCGATAAACGCTAGCATCCAAAGCCAGTCCAAGTAACATGGTTTTAAAACTTTTCCCCTGCAATTTATAAGAGCCCAACTTAACTCAGCATCCCAAGATTCAGCCCTTCGAAGCACCGAAAATCTGGCCAAAATCTGCTTCCATATGACTCTGGAGTAGGAACAATAAATAAAAAACGTGGCATTGCTTCTTGTTTGCGTTAGTTTTAGTCTATCAAGAAAATTCAAGCCCGAACTGCATCAGAATCGGATAACACTCAATGACGGGTGCGGATGAAGAAAACGACAAACTGCCACGAACGGATAGGTTTGGGATCCGAACAGAACCGCCCAAAACCGATCCGCGGGCAGCCCTAGTAAAAACAGCCCAACAAGGATTTCAAGACCTAGCAGAGAGATTTATTCGACTGGCAGATATGGCTGTCTGACACATCAGAACAAAGGAGAAGAAAAGGGTTCGAATGCCGTATCCATTTCCACATCAACTTTATCTGTTTTGTGGTTATGTACACTAGGAAAATGCTACTCCCTCCGTCCCTGAATAAGTGTCCGGCGTGCAATATTAGACTTTACAAAACATGCATATTTAGTTAATATATATGAGGAGAATGACCTATTGTAAAAAGTGTAAGAAGTTAAAAAGCCCCAAATGCCTAAAAATGCTTTTAGTGGAACGACGTCTCATTACAATTGAGATCATAGCCAATCTCTTTAAATCTCTTGCAAAATATATCACTTATACATTACTGTTGTGTTTGTTAAATCAAAAATTTTCAACAAAGTAATTTAATTTTCGCAATATTATGCATTGGGAGGGAAAATAAAACAAGGTAGAACAAAAGTGGAGGAAAAAAAGAAAGTGGCGTGGGAGGACAAGGAATCAAACTCGGTCCACCCAGAACTTTAGCCGCTTGCATGACCACCGCACCAGTATGGGAAACTTTTTTGTATCTATATGTTAATTTTTTTTTTTTTGGTTACCCTAGCCCGAAGGTTTGCCCAAGACCGAGGGCTTGTGGGGCTTATCTCGGGGCCGGCCCCGCACAGCGTATGTCTAGTTAGTAAAACGCAAAGAGAACAACTAATTAGACTGCTTAGATCTAAAGCTAATTAAGCACTAAAAAATAAAGCTAAGCGAAATATTCTCTGATAGCCTTGAAGGTGAGTAACAAATCTATTAAGTTATAGCTTTTGTTAATATATGCCCTAAAGGCCCATGAAATGATCATTCAATGAGAATACCTAAAGCCACTCTAATATTTACCCTTGGCATGCATGTTCACATAAAATAATAATAATAATAATAATAATAATAATAATAATAAAAATGCCCTTTGGCTTTTCTCGCCATCTTTTCAAAGTCCATTTCTAAAGCTCTCAATCCTAACGAGTGCACAAGAGATCTGGTTCTAGAAAAATTCGTTGTTAATTTACTGTCATAAAAGCAAGAACAAAAGGGTTAAAAGGTTGTCGAACCAAAGTTTTAACGGAATTTTTGAATAGGTAAAATAGATGCTCAGAATTTTATTTCTTTCCTTATTTCAGAATATGCAACAATGTGCTATCGAATTTTATTTTTTTAACCATTGTTAACGTGTCTCAGTCATGAGAAGAATAAAAAGAAAGTATAAAAACGAACCAAAATTTGAAAAATATCAAAAAAATATTTTAAAAAGTCAACCATTTTCCTTAATTTTTTTGAAAAATTTCTATTCTATATTTTCTGTTTTATCAATTTCACTCTTTCAGACAAATTTAAAAAGTAATTCTATCTTTAGGCTGCGTTCTTGTAAATTTATAAGTCTGAAGCTTATTTCAATAATTTTTTTATTTTTCGTAACTTTTTGTTTAGCTTTTCGTCGTAATTTTTAGGGTTAATCATTCGTCTCGACGAGATGAATCAGAAAATTATAAAATTATGGTCCGATATTAAAAAAATTCAAATAAGATGGCACTTTAGACAACTAGGACAACTATTTGATACTTTTTTTTTTTTGGTCTTAAGTGAATTTTTTTTTTTATTTTCGGTCATAATCTTGTACTTTTTAGACTCTTCTCGTTGAGACGGACGATTAATTAAAAAATATCACTCGAATCCAATAAAAATTCAAAAAAGACAGACAAAACACACAAAACAAAAAGAACAAAATTAAGTTTACAAGAATGGAACCTTAATTATTCCCCTTTTTTTCTTTTTTTTCTAGTGCTAGTGCTAGCTTTTACTATTTCTTCTTACTTTCACATATACCGCCTGTCTCGCCCTATTTATTCGATCTTCTAGTACTGCTATATATATAGTAGGAGTATATAGTATTACTTAGTTGAATCAAACACTAGCTAAAGCAGCCAAACAAGGATCTCAAGTGCAGTCATGGCAGTTTCTTCATCATTTTACGACAGGCAAATTATGAATGACACATCGGAACATAGAAGAAGGATGGGTACTGAACTTTTCCTATATATGTCATACTTTCCATCCTAATGTCCTAATGTTCAGTTAATTAGCTAGCATCAATACATTCCTAATTCGTTCAGTTTAACAATTTTTGGTGGGAAAACGAGTAAAACATCTTTAGTGTCATATCCTTCATAGACAAACAAATTTGTCTGCATTGATGGTCCGGTGCATTTTCGGCAATTGGATCACAGAAGATCTAGTTTTTAATCACCAGAAATATGGAGAAGTACCAATATAGATAAATTTTTGTACACAAGATTTGACGAGTAAACCTTTTGTTGAATACTACAGCAAACCACTAAAGATGAAGAAACACAAACTACTTTCAACATGGAATTACCAATACCAAATTCCAAGAGGGTGCTCACTAATATTGCCAAAACTGTTTGTAATGTAATAATCCCAAAGTTATTGTGCATAAAAGACTTGTACCACATGTATGCAGGGTACAAGGTATAAGGCTCTTATGCGCGAATATTTGGTGTTAACAAAAACAAATTTTTGTATACCAAATTAGGGCCCTTGTTAGTGGAAGGTGGCATTGGTCCCAAGATTGCTCGAGGTGGACTGGCTCAGATTTATGATTTATAAAAAAATTAAAATAAAAAATGGTTTTGAAATTATCATTTTTCCATTTAGAAAATGTCTCATTTTTCATTTTTAATTCTGGGCTAACTGTCCATAGAAGCTGGAAGGAATAGATTACCAGGACAGAAAGACGAATACCAGAAATACACCCCACTGCTAAAAGCCGCACTGAGAGGCGATTGGGATTCGGGAAGCAGCCAAGAAATTCTTCGCCCAAGACCCAAAGGCGATCACGGCTCCAATCACAAGGGAATTAGAGTCAGCGCTTTACATGGCCACTGGCACCGGACCGGCGGCGATCTATTTCGTGGCGGAGTTGCTGAAACTGATGCCGGCCGAGGCGTTGGCACAAGGCGATATCGCCGGAAACACCCCCCTCCACCTCAGCGCGTGGGTCGGAAACACCACGGCTGCAGTCCTCTTGTTGGCGAAGAACCCGGGTTTGCTGCGCATCAGGGAGGAGCGGGGGTGGTTGCCGGTTCATTTTGCGGCGATTCATGCGAAAAAGGAGACGCTTTCGTATTTGTTGAAGGTTACGTTTAAGGATGATGCGGCTATGAGAACGCTTTTCTTCTCCCCATCTGGGTCGACCGAACCGTCTGGTACCGATCTTCTGATCCATGTTATAACTTCCGGATTCTATGGTGAGAATTCGTTCCCTGTTACGTATTTGTTAGCACTTTATTAGTATGGTGTAACTTAGGGCTCGCTAAGAGAAATAAGACGTTGTTTGGTTGGGGAATAAGGGCTCGTTTGGACGCGGGATTAAGTTTGAAGGTATTATATAAGAATGCGGGATTAAATAGTATGGGGTATTAGTTAATATGGGATGACTCACATTAATGTGATGTTTATGGAGGAGATATTAAATAGTACTTGGTTTGAATGAGGTATCAGAAAGATGGTATAAAATAGTCCTTGGTTTAAATGGAGGATTAATTGCGGGTATAAGGAAGGGGGATTGATGTAAAAAGCTATTAAATGACTTTTTTGCCCTTATGCAATGTTTTATAACAAAATTTGTTAGTTTCATTATAATTAGAATAAATACGTTCTTTTTGAGCTGCAAGGGACAAAAAAAAAAGAAAAAAGTGCAAGACTTGGTTTGGGGGAAAGCTGAGAAAAAAAAATTAAGTTTGAATGGGTGGAAAGATTTTATTTTTCTGATCATTTAATTCTAAAGGGTCATAATTAAATTTTGACTATAGGACTCTCGTTGGTTAGTCCTAAGATATTTGATTGTACGACTTTCTTAGGGCTAATCAACGAGAGTCCTAGAGTCAAAATTTAATTATGACCCTTTGGAATTAACTGATTAGAAAAATAAAATCTTCCCACCTATTCAAACGGATTGAAATTTGGAGCATTTAATTTTTTAACCATATTTTTTAATATATAAACTGCAAGTTGAAAAATTAAGTATTCTAAATTTCAATCTGTTTGAACCGATAGAAAGATTTTAATTTTTTGATCATTTTATCCTAAATGGTTATAATTAAATTTTAACTCTAGAATTCTCGTTGGTTAGCCCTAAGAGATATTTGATTCTACGATTAAGAGGGGTACAATCGTCTGAAATGGAGGGAGATTAGGGGGGATTCCACAATAACAGGTTGAACCCTGCCCATGGCTAACACCCCCTCAGGGGGTATTAGGAGGTGTTGTGGAAGCCGGGCTAAAGAGAATACCCCCTCCATTTTTGACTGCAAACGGGGTATTGGGCTAGGCTCCAGGTGTTAAAAGGGGGAAGAACACAACACCGCTTTACAATACCCCATCCAAACAGGTCATAAGGGTGGGATTTGACTCTTAATCCTCACACATCTCCTAATCTCATGTTTATATTGTTTTTACTCCCAATACTATTAGAGCATTTCTAATCTTGACATATTTTAAGGTGAATGACTTCGGTGTCCCCGGTTATTTTAGGGATACCGTAACTTTTGGCGTAACAAAATCATTATGAGTATAACCAAAATCCATTATGAGCATAAACAAAATCATTATGAGCATAACAGAACCATAGCAAGACATAACTTGTTTGTTATGCCTTGGTTGGGTTTGGTTATGCCTTGGTTGGTTTTTTGGATATTCCTTGGTTATACCTTGTTTGGGTTCTGTTATGCTTGTAATGGATTTTAGTTATGCTCATAATGGTGAAGTTATGCCAAAAATTATGGTGTCCCCAAAATGACCGGGGACACCATAGCATCATCCTTAATATTTTAAGACTCAAATGAGGATGATGCTATGGTGTTACCGGTCATAAATTTAGGTAAAATCCACATAAAATCATCTCCAATCTTTGACCCATACCCTTTTCCATTTTAGATTTTACCCATTTTTTCTCCCAAATTTTAGACAATTCAAGTGTCTCCCTATTTTTTTTCCAATATTCCAACAGCTCTTTTCTCTTTCCAACGGCTCATTCTATGCCATTCTGAGAGAATGTGACGCCATGACTTTCCCAAGCTGGGATACCCCTCTCTCTCTCTCTCTCTCTCTCTCTCCTCTCTCTCTCTCTCTCTCTCTCTCTCTCTCTCTCCCCTTGGATATCTGAATGTTGAAGTTCAACGATCTTTCTCTATTCTCTCTGGAAGAATCCTAAAGCTGGTCGCGGAATAAAAACCCTATTGTTGAGAAGAGATGTGTGCTACCTTTTTGACCGAAATCGTTGGGGGAAACAAAATGAAGGAAAATAGTCTTGAAAGCATAAAAAAATAATATATTTGGGTAAGAGATCATTTTGCTATTAGAGTGAATCTGACCCAAAATAAAATTGATTTTGTTATACTTCTAGTCTGAAAAAAAATACTTTCTCCACTGACCTTGATAAAAAATTGATTAAATTACCAAAATGCTCCTAGATGATTTAAAAATCTTAGCGGAACGAGGCCTTAATTTTTCTTATACTGATGAATATATATTTTCTGATTGGCAGATTTAGCTTTGGATTTGGTTCATCGTCACCCCCAATTGGCTATATCACAGACACCCAATGACAATGACTCTGGTTTGGGAGCAATAGCCAGGAAAGTGCAGGCATTTCCAAGTGGCACGAAACTGAATTTTTGGGAACGCATTATTTATACTCGTAAGTACACCTAGTTACCCCCTCCCGTATTGGCCAAACAATTTACAATTATTCTACAACCACAAATACTTACATAAACCCACTCATATTTACATTAGGATCCACATACATTATACTTTCAGTATGTGCGGGACCCACCAAAAGATGTGAGTGTGTGTAAAGTGTTTGTATAAGTGTGTGTGGTTATATAATTATTAAACAATTTATATACAAAACACAAATGTACATATACATGTTGGGCCAGAGGTGCCCATAAGGACACAATGTCACTTCCTGCAACTGTTTTAAAAACAGACTTGCATATGCGATATAAAATACTATAAAAGGTTGAATTAAAACCCTTCCTAACACAAATTGATTTTAGGAGAGATGATGGAAAAATAGTCCGACAACCAGTGGCGGACCCAAGAATTCACTATACTGGGGCACCTTTTGGCTATTATTCATAATGTTAAACAAAAACAAGCAATCCAAACATAATTAACACTAGGCTCAAACATTGATCGTTATGCAAAAAGATCTATAACACATAGGCTTCCAAAAGTTTATAAACATGATATAAGCTTTCAAAAGTTCATCAACATGTACGCTTTTGGCCAAAATGTTATCAAACATGTATGCTTCCAAAAGTTATCAAAATAGCATAAAAACTTAAGTCTTCATCTCCAAATTATATACAAGAAAGCTTTCAAGGCTCAAGCTACAACAACAAACATAGTATATTCGATCGAGAAAAGAAAGTTTTTTCTTCTATATGTTGTATATTTGTATATACTAATTTACCTCAATTTATTCCTTTAGGCTTTACAATGTACATATGTTTATCAATTTATATTAATCCAATAACATCTGCTACTTACACGGTACACAAATGACAAATCCCAATTTTTTTCCTCGGCAATACACAGACCACAGTGCACAACTTACACTGTGCGCGCGCGCAGAGAGAGAGAGAGAGAGAGAGAGAGAGAGAGAGAGAGAGAGCTTGGTTTAATCACTGATTCAAGTTTGTTCGAGAAATCTCGGCAGATCGCTGGTTAGGGCAGATTGGTTACTGATTCGGTTGGTGATGTCGATTGGTGAGGGAGCCGGTACACCGGAGACCGGCGACGGCAAGGCGAGTTCTCCATCTTTCATGACTCGTGATTGAAAGGGGGGAGTGAGCAGCGAGAGTGGGCAAGGCGCCTGAGTTTTTCTGATTTGGGGGAACATGAACAGGAGAAGGAAATGGTAGGGTTAGCGTTCTTTTCGTCTAAAATCAAAATATATTTTTTTTAGAGGGGTGGGAGCACGTGACCCCACGTGCCCTATAGTCAGTCCACCCCTGCTGACAAGTGATATTAGAGCCAGGAAGTCTTGGGTTTGATTTGTGGGAGCGTCATCGTGATGGAGGGATTGTTGGGCTCAAAGTGCTCCCATGGATTCGGTTATACAATATTACTCTCTGCAACTGCTCTAAACATTGGCTTTCGGATGCGATGTCAAATGCCATAAAAGACTTAATTGAAGCTGGAACCAATTGGTTTTAGGAGAATGGTGAAAAAACGGTCTGACAAATGTTTTTCAAAAACAAGATTTTTTGTCACTCTAATACGGATATATAACAAAGAAAATAGAATAATCACGCTAGCAAGAAAACACGATATTGACGTTACAATACGCATCGCTTAGTGGTGCAGCTACTGTCTCAAAAGAGCTAACCCAGAAACAGACCAAAATGCCTATGTGAACCTGAACCTGAACCTCCATCTCAATCCCACCTTAAATATTTCCTCCTGTTGTTTTGTTAATGTTATGGTGTGGCGTACAAAGTGAAAAATAAATTTTAGTTTTGGCGCTATAACACTTAACGTACAGTAATGTTCTCTCAGTTGATTTGTTATCAACTTGCGGGTGGTGTAGCATATGATTGTCGTTGTGTAAGGTGCCAATTTGTTGAGATGTTACTTTGGCGTTGTGATCCTTTTTTCCTCTCTGGCCCGTCCTTTTGTTTTATATTACTTTCTTTCCATTAATAAAATTCTTCTTTGCTGTTCAAAAAAAAAAAACACTTAACGTACGGTAGCCCTGTTACAGCATCTCCAATCAATAGGTCAAATTTGACATGACATACCAAGTGAAAGAATCGGCATGCAGAATCCAACGGCGTGTGTCAAATTTAAGGGATTTTGTAAACTACATGTGTTTAATTGAAATAACTTTTAGTATTTAATTTATAAATTTCCGTTTTCAGTTTTATCTAACACGACCATATATCTTACCCTTGTTTCCTTTGCTCCCTTGAAGAGGTTCCGGTGAAGTTGGAGAATTATGCTGAAGACCCCAGTGGAGTTGAGATAGAGAATCCAGTTAACAACAAACAATTGCCGGTGCAAAAGTATCAATGGGCTTGCTTCATAGGGAAAGCATTCTCCATGCCTGGTTTGTTGAAAAGTTTTACACTTTTCAGAGTTTTTTTTCATTCCGAAAAAACCCGGTTGGAGATGGGCCGTCATGGGCACGACACGGTTAAAAAATCGCATGGCACAACACAATTAAGTAAACGGGTTGGTATGATTTAAAATTGGCACGGCACAGCACAATTAAGTAAACAGGCCGCACGGCACGGTGCAATTAAAAAATTAAAAAATGACATGGCATGATAAAATAAACGGACTGACAAGGCACGACCCGTATGACACTTCTCAGTGCATTACTTCAATACGTATCGGCAGTTGACGAGATTTGCATATAGAATGCTATGGCAACATATATAGTCACCTATAATTTTAAAGCATCTGTACTATAATCTATCCTTTCAAATGCATGAGATTAAGTGATTGAATTTAAAAACTTTCATTCCATCATGCCCTTAAAGTTAACTCGTTTTTATGTAATACAGTGAGCCAAAAATCGCAAGCTGTGCTTTGGAAAGTCATTTCTCTATTAGGTAATGAATATTATGTGTCTTGTGCACGTAATGACTCAACTGAATTTTACTCCGTATCACATTCACGACCTTGGTTAATTTCTTTTTTTACAAATACAGTGCCTGGAGTGCAACGCATTCGAGAGCAAAAACAGATGCATCAGCATGCACTTCAACTAGTCAGATTCCTGGTTAAAGAAATAGTGATTTTGAACGACTTGAGCATGTATGATTCACTTGAGACAAAAGTGGTTGTTAATGCAGCAAGGCTGGGGATTCACGAGGTTGTAGAAGAGATTGTGGAATCAATTCCCAAATTAGCTTGGGCTCGAGACTCAGAGTGTCGTAGCATATATCAACGGGCGGTGATGGAGCGTCATGAGAATGTCTTCAACCTCATATATCAGATGAGCGACCATAAACACAGTGTATCAATGAATATAGACGAGTCTGGGAACAATATCCTGCACATAGCTGGACGATTGGCACCTCTTGACAAACTCAACCAAGTTTCCGGTGCAGCTCTTCAAATGCAGCGCGAGTTACAATGGTTTAAGGTAATGGATATTCTTTCTTTCTTTTAGATGTTTTAATGGACTCAGGGGTCCTGTTGTGCCAAGGGACATTAGATTGCTGTGCCAAGGTTTCGGCCTTTTCTGGAGCTCAAAAACATAGTCCAAACCATGTACTATTTAGAACTAGACGTGAACTACATCCTTGAAAAATACTATTTTTGATCGGACATCGTTAACCTAGTAAAAAAAATCACGTTTTTATTCTTTAAAGTAACATCAAATTGAGTTTAAAGATACACAGCAAGATTAGTTGATTGATTATTAAGCTACCCGAACAACTTGATTTTTTTTTCAGGATTTCTTTGCGTCAGACTCTGAAGTGAACGGTTCGGATTATGTTTTCGATCGAGAGCTCAGGGCTAGATCCGAACTAAAGCCAGAGCATGCCTCTAATTGCTATTTTATTACACATATACATTTACATATATGAAGCTTCTGTAGTACATATCTTCATTCTTTGATCGTACCAGAAAAACATATTAAATCCTTTCAAACTCATTTGGGTCATGATGCAGGAAGTGGAGAAGTTTGTAAGACCCAGTTATATAGACAGGCCAAACGTACAAAATGAAACACCAGCAATGGTATTTACAAGAGAACATGAGAAGTTAGTAGTTGCAGGTGGGGAATGGATGAAAAACACAGCAAATTCATGCACCATTGCAGCAGCGCTTATTGCCACCGTGGTATTTGCAGCTATAATTACTGTTCCTGGAGGCAACGATGACTCGAACGGCCTTCCAATTTTCTCTAAAGAAATTGCATTCACCGTCTTTATCATTTCAGATGCACTTTCTCTGTTCACATCCACCACTTCTCTATTGCTGTTCTTGTCCATCTTGACTGCTCGTTATGCAGAAGGTGATTTTCTCCATGTTCTTCCCAAAAGGCTGATAATTGGACTTGTCACTCTATTCCTCTCTATAACAACCATGATGGTGGCCTTCAGCTCTACGCTATGTCTTGTGTTCGGACAACTAAAAGCATGGATACTTTTTCCTGTGGGTGCATTAGCATGTTTACCTGTCACGTCTTTTGTGCTTCTTCAGTTTCCGCTCCTTGTGGATCTCATCTCTTCAACATACGGCCATGGAATTTTTGGCAAGCAAAGTGATCGACAGTTCTTTTGAGATCAATATAGTAATGAAGAATTCCAAGCATATATCATCATCTGATGACATTATAACTAATATCATCAACAACTAGTGCATGTTCTACGCGATGTAGACTAGTTAATATTTGATCTTAGCTGTCTGAGAATATCAACCTTTTCTTCTTCTTTTTTTTTGTTTTTCCTTTATTAATTATATGCTTTACATTGTGGTGTCAAACATTATAACATAAAGGTGAATCAATGTGTGAAGTTTCATATTTTTTGACACAATCTAACTTTATCATTTTTGGTGTCAAACATTATGGACAACATTGTTTTCTTTTTGACAAGTGAAATTGAACAAGTACTATGAAATATTAAGAAAAATGAGTAGCTGGCAAAAATTTAGGTTGGAGGGAGACAGGGAGTAGTATTTCCTTGGAAGACATTAGATTCGTCTATTCTTGTAGGTTTGGGGTGACTGGTACGGTAGAGGGGCGTGGGCAGGGCTGGTGTGCCGATTAAGACGGGTGGATGTGTTAGGCGTGAATTCTGATTTAAGTCAGGAGCTAATTTACTTAACTCTTAATCTAATCACGTGGCTCAAAAGGTTAATCTCAAGTTATACACACAGTAGGAATCCCAATTCAAAATCATTGCAGTTCCTTTTCGGACGTCACGACTTTTTCTGATCTTCGCCTGAGCAAAGGACCTGTGCAGGGCAGTCATAGATCAGGAAGATTACATTAATCAAACAACGTATACAGATAGAGATAAGCGTTTGTGCATTGATACCGATACAAAAAAAAAAAAAAGGAAAGAGATTCACCCTTTGCCATAGACCTGTTGTGAGAGCTCTTAGACCGTTTATTGAAGACTGGTGGACATTTAACCATATGCAACTTACTCCATCCATCCCATTTTGTTCGTCTTCTTTTTTACTTTGTAATGTTCCAAATTATTTGTCCAATTTGAATTTGACTCAAGTAAATTCCATTAATGCCCCTTCTCTTTTAAAAGTATTGCGCACGGACAAATGTGTACTCTCATTTAATGCTAAAAAGAGGGGTATTTTTGAAAAAGTAAAGCTTTTCAAGAGTTTTCATTATGTCCCATATAAAAATTTGGATTTCTAAAAATGGACAAACAAATTGGGGCGGAGAGAGTAACAATTCCACATCTCTCTGATGTGGGATTTGGGGTTCTCACAATCTCCTCCACTTGTGATGCAACGTCCTCGTTGCATTGGCCCAACGACCTTCCTCTGGTGATCATGGTGTGACACTTAGCTCCTGTACAACACAATCAGTGTGTTCGTACCAGATTCTAGAGGTTACCTTCTTCATGTAGACCAGGGTTGTGCTCTGATACCGGGACGGTTGTACCCTAATGTCGGGCCAACTTTCAATCCGAGGTCGGTTATTTTGCCTATACGTTCCTAAATCGTTTTTAGTGTGATGAGAACATTGAGAAGTTCGGGAACTTCAAAAAACAAGAGAAAAGCTGCTGTAACTCTTGGGCACATGATTATTCTTGTTTAGGGATATGATGTCATTCAAGTCCTTGTTCCTTTAATCTTTGTAACAATTTCGAGAATTAATAAAAAAATATATTACCTTTCAAAAAAACAAAATTGAAGGTACGTACGGCACATTTTTTTGTTCTGCTCTAGCTCTTATATTTTCCTCTTAATTACTTTGTCATACACCAACTAGTACTAGGGGCGGAGCCAACATTTGACTAGGGGGTCACTGCCCCCTTGAAATTTTATCCCCTACACCTTTTTTTAGGGGTACACCTACTTAAAAAATGTTAGAAAAATTAGAAATTTTGAGTATAGGACTTATTGTTTACTTTGTTTTCATGTCTTTTCAATCAAATCAATGGACCATTTAAAGAATTAAATGTTTGTTTCAGAGGGACAAATAGCAAATTGCTAGTAGTTTTTTGTACTTATGTTTTGAATCTTTTGAATACATTAGGTTACAAGCTATTGTACCAATTAAAGAATACTTAAAAAAAATTCTCAGTATTTTTTTGTTAAATTTTACTATGAATTTGTTTAGTTTGTTGTGAAATGGTGCCCCCTCTGAATAGGATTTCTGGCTCCGCCATTGCCTAGTATGGTATTTTTTTGGGACAGTAAGGGTGTCTGGGCCAGCTTACGTACGCCTGGACTATTCCCCTCCCTGGTCCGGTTAACAGGAGCAGGGTCTTCTTTCTCTTTCTTCCGGTCAGAGTAAACGTTCTGTTTGCACACCTTTAATTTGGGAGTCAAAGTCGAATGCACGTCAGCTAGTAAAACACATACTTCCTCCGTCCCAAAATCTTTGATCTTTTTCGATATTCGTGCCATTTTTTAAACTCCATATCTCCCAATTTATGATATTTTTCATAATTTTAAAAACTTTGTATTATAGATTTAATTGAGAACTATCAAACAAGACTCATATTGCATATTTTTGGAGATTCATATTGGAAAATATAAGAGTTTAAAGAACGGCAAAAATATCGAAAAAGTTCAAAGATTCTAGAACGGAGGGAGTATATGTTAGACTCAAGGTAGAATACGATGCAGTACAAAGGTATATACTTCCCCCGTCCCTAGATAAGTGTCCAACATGCAAAACTAAGCCTTCAAAAAAATGCATTTGTTTCGTTAAAAAAAATAATTTTTTTCACGAATCAATAGTTGGACACTTATTAAAAAAAAATTCACGAATCAATTAAAAATTAAAATTTTTAATAAAAAATATGCATGTTTTGTAAAGTCTGGTTTTGCACGTCGGACACTTATTTAGGGACGGAGGGAGTAATAGATAAGCCAAACAATTAGTAACTAACAAGGTTTACATTCTCATAAAGTAATTTACCCAATCTACTCAAGGTCATGAGAGGATTTCAACCTAAAGCTACGCTACGCAGTTGTAACGCCTTAATTTTTGGTAACTTCAATTTAAAACATTTCCAAAATGATTTCCAACATTTGAATAACTAACAAATTAAAAAAAAATTGGAATTTAATGATTACAAGTATATTGAAGATAGTTCATGTTTCACAAACAAATTTCTTTTTTTTTTTGGGTACAAATTCTCAAACAGATTACGATTCCCAAATAAAGTTGAAGTCCCCAAAATAGAGTTTCAAATACTTAAATAGAGCGACTAAAGATGAATTTTTGTGATATTGGTTATGCAGTTTGGTGGTGCAAGTTAGAATTTTTTTTGTGTTTAAATACGAGATTTTGTGGTGGTTTACGAATTTTTTGGGCTCAAAATACAAGAGTGCATACAGGTACATCTCATTTTATGTATGTGAAGCCGATCAAGTCCACGCATAATACAGAATATCATAAAAATAGAATATCTTTTTTTTTGTCATTCGTTAATCCTAATTTACTGTATCCTAAGGGACTTAAGGAGGGGGATGAGTGCTTACGGAAATTGAACCCTACCCAAATAGTATAAGAGAGACACTAATTGGATTCCACTCCACTTGCAAATATCACACAGCATATATCTAGTTAACGTAAAGAGAAGAACTAAAGACTGCTTAGATCTAAAGCTAGAAAATCAAACCAAACCTAGCCTTAGATCTAAAGCTAGAAGCATGAAAATATAAAGCTTTAGAGCATCCGCAATGAGTGTGTTATATTTATGTATCAAAATGTTTGTTAAAGTATGTGTTAGAATAAAAAATGGGTCCTACAAGTGTGTGTTAACTTAAAAGTGTGTTAGTATATATATGAGTACCTCAATGGGTAAGTTAGGAGTGTGTTAACTCTTTAAAATAATGTATCAAAACAACGGCTATAATAAAAACTTTTACAATGACTATATGTCACCAACGTCATTTTTCTGTAATGAAGGAAAGGCCAACGGCCATGTTCCTGCCACTCCACTTCCCATTTAAAAGAATTATGTTTAGAGCATGAAATTCCATTGTCTATTTTGTCTTTATTCTGATCTTTGGTGTTCAATGCATATATAGAAAAATAATGAAAAAGGCAACGGTAAATCAAGCTAACGATAAGTTTTCAAAAAAGAAAGTAGTGTGGGCATTTATGTTTTATGGTTGAAGTTTGAATTTATAGGGATATGACCCACTTATTGTTTGTTAACTTCTTTGCTAAACTTGATAACCATACTAACACACTACTACATTTAGCACACTCTTGTACACTCTAACACACAAGCATTGTGGCACAAAAAATACAATTTTATTTGTTAAATCTTAACACACACAATTAACATAATAGTTAACAAGCCCATTGCGGATGCTCTTAGAGTATCTTATTATTCCTTTCCTCTAGTGCTAGGTGCTAGCTTTTACTATTTCCTCTTACTTTCACATGTACCCCCTGTCTCGCCCTATTTATTATTCTTCTAGTACTGCTATATATATACATACAACATTAATAATTAATTAGGTGAATCAAACGCTAACTAAATTTAAGCAGCCTGACAAAGATCTCATGCGAAAAAGGAGACGCTTGGGAGGAGCCCTAAATTATACCAGCTGGAAACACCGTACCCCCCTCCACTCCGGCTGACCGCCGGGTCCGAAACACCGCGGCCACGGTTCTTTTGGAGAAGAAAAACCCGGGTATGTTGCGCATCAGGGACGAACGGGGGTGGTTGCCGGTTCATTTTGAGGCTATTTGTGTGAAAAAGGAGACAGCTTTCGTATTTGTTGAAGGTTACATTTAAGGATCATCGAATGCGGTTATGAGAACGCTTTTCTTCTCCCCTGGGTCTGGACCGTCTGGTACCGAGCTTCTGATCCATGTTCTAACTTCCGGATTCTATGGTGAGATAGAATTCCCTCATATCATACAGGTGTACGAAATTGTTACTACTTGATTATGGCGTATCTTAATTATGTTTCTTATAGTAATGATCAATATATTGTTTTGACTAGCAGATTTAGCTTTGGATTTAGTTAAACGCCATCCCCAGTTGGCTCTGGCACAGACAAATACCATGACAATGACTGGTTTGGGAGCAATAGCTAGAAATGTACGTGCAGGCATTTCCAAGTGGTACGCACCTGAATTTTTGGGAACGCATTATTTATGCTCGTAAGTCGTAACCCCTCCCGTATCGGCCAAAGAATTTATACACAAACACAAATGTACATATACATGTTATTCGAAAACAAGAGTTTTTGTCACTCTACTACGAATAACAAAGAAAATAGAATAATCACACAACCAAGAAAACACCATGTTGACGGTACAATAAGCACTGTTTGGCGGTGCAAAATGTTTCCGTCTCAAAAGTGCTAACCCAGAAACAGCCCAAAAAGCCTATGTGGACCTGAACCTCCACCTCTTCCTCGTTTGGATCCCACCTATAATTTTTCCTCCTGTAATTTTTTTTTTTTTAAGGTGTGCCGGACAAAGTAGAAAATGAATTTTAGTTCTAATTTGGCCCTATTACACTTAACAACAGGAGCCCTATTAGAGCATCTCCAATCCATATGTCAATTTTATCATGACATGTCAAATTGAAGAATTGACATGTGAAATCTAACGGCGGGTGTCACTTAAGGAGTTTTATAAACTGAAGATATTTAATTGAAATAAATTTCATTATAGGTGCTTATGAGGATTTGGCTGAAAGTTCAGGGGCCAAAATAAAAATTTTTCAAAAAAATTTAATGAGCCGGGTGGGTGAGACCCACCAGGATGTAATCGGGTTAGTGGTATCTGAATGGCAGATAAACAACTATACATATGCAGATCAAGTGCACGCAAAATAAAGATCACAAAAAAAAAAAAAAGGAATTATCACACAACGTACATATATCTATCTAGTTACTCCTAGTACAACGTAAAGAGAACAACTTAGAGTGCTTGGATCTAAAGCTAGAAGCGTGAAAAAATAAAGCTAAGCGAAATATCCTCTGATAGCTAGCCTTCAGTCTAACTCATGTTGTTGGTTTTTTTTCTTTTGGTAATGCAGGATGTCCCGGGTCAGTTTGCGCGCACCTCAGACTATAATTCCTGCCGCCCCTCCCACAGCGTTTACACGCTTACGCGTGGGGTGAGGTGGCCCTAAGAACAAAATAAACGCCTAAGTCCCAAGCTAAAACTACTTGGCTAATTTCTTGAGGTTGGTTCTTTAATTTTCTTTTTGAGGAAAATGTCGTTGGTTCTATCTTTTTGGAAAGTTGCATGTAAATAAGCATCTTCACGTACAACAACGTAGTGAAGGTCAATAGTTTTATCTTTAATTTTTGGTCGGTACCTATAAGATTTTCGCTTTAATTATTCCTTTCTTCTTACTTTCACATCTATTTATTCGTCTGGTTCTGCTATAAATATACTTATACAGTAGTATTACTTAATTAGGCGAATCAAACAGTAGCTAAAGCAGCAAGCTAGGATCTCAAGTGTGTAGTCATGGCGGCGGATTCATCAGCTTTCAACAGGCAAATTATGACTGACACAACGGAACACAGAAGAAGGAAAGGTGAATAATGCCATATCCATTAATTTCCGCATAAAACTTTTCTGATTTCTGTTAACGTAAGTGCGGTGGAATTCCGAGTTATGCTATTATCACATACAATCACACAAATTCTATCACATTCAACATGGGACCCCATGTTTGATTTGATAGAGTTTATGTAATTATGTGTTTAAGTGTGTGTAGTTAGAGAATTATTGTTTAGAAAAACTAGTAGTAGTAGCTAGGCAAATACTCCCTTCGTCCAATTTGCTTGTCCAATTTGAGGCATACAACTTTTTTAGGGAACACAATTATTGCTCCTATAAATGCTCAACTTTTCAAAAATTGCCCTCCTAATTTTTTTGAAAAATAGTACTTTAGTTCAAATGGTAAGGGACAAAAAGATAATTTTGTAGCTTTTGGTCCCTTAGTCTTCCAAAGTGGACAAACATTTTGGGACAAGTAAAAGTCCAAAAGTGGAAAAACAAATTAGGACGGAGGGAATACTATTCTTTCATACCTTTTAATTTGTACAGATATCGTGGGCCATTCTCGAATTCTTGATTTTAGGGAGACTAGGCCCCGTTCCAACTAACCTTCTTTTTTAAAAAGTTCTTTTTCTTCAATTTTCAAACTCAAATATAATGAAAATGAAAAATAATTTTTTGATTTTTTTTGCACCGTATAAAAGATCTCAATGAAATCTATCAAACAAGATCCATATTGGTAGGAAAATTATTTGCATAAACATATAATTTTTGGACTTGAAATTACCTTCTTTTTTCCAAAACCTTCTTTTTTTAGAGTTGGAACTGTTGAAATAAACAGTAAGCTTGATTGGGTTTGTGGAATTGGCAGCCTTTGTGGACTTTGTGGAATGGATGAGGCTCAGCCGAATTCGTGGAATTGGCAGCCCACGCTTGAAGACTTGGCTCAGCCGAATTCGTGGAATTGGCAGCCCACGCTTGAAGACTTGGAAGCCTCGCATGGCTATGAACAATTGTATGAGTTCCTCTATAAAATACAGGTTGTATTGAGAGAAAAAAATGTGAGTGGAGTAAGAGAATAAGAGAGTTACAGAGAGAGAAATTCCTCCTCTTTGTATGTTATTTTCAGATTGAATGAGTTCAATATATGTGAGTGTGTTTGTGCAATTCTCTTGTGAGTTTCATACATTATAAGTGTGTGATCAATACTCCTCCACCCAACAAAGTGGTATCAGAGCCCCAGGCTCATCCGTAAAAAAAAAAAAATCTCTCACAAAAGAAAATACCTTCGGTATTCTACTGCTTGTGTAGCCCGCCCAGAAAGCAATTCACTCAAAATCATATTTTTGAGTTCAAGATCGTCTCAGCCACACCAGTCGGTCGCCATAAAATCCAGCAACAAAAACGAGCCGCCTCTTGTCCAGTCGAAACAACCACTGGGTTGAAGGCCAAAATTTCGAATTAATCGAAAACTTGTTTTGACACATAAACGAGTTCTTTGGACTCAGAAGTTCACCAGGGATTTTTCCGTCGCCGAAAAAATTCCGGTGTGGCCCTCACGCGCTGCTCGAAGAGCTGTTATCCAAAATTGCAGAAACAAAAATCTTATCCAAGACTCAAATTGATACCTGAGTCTCGTGCATCTCGACGATACGAAGAGATTTGTGCAAGACCCATCTTGAACGGAGGTGTACAGAGGTTGCAATTGCCGTTCGACGGAGTTGCGGCAAACACGCGTCTCTGTTTTTTTCTTGAGAAGAAGACGGAAGAAACAGAAAAGTGATAAAGGGAAAAAGAGGTGGTTGATTGGGATCTCAATTATTACAAACCAAAGAGGTAGTTGGTTGTCTGATCCCATTACTCCTACCGAGCTACTTTCCATAAAAGCTGGTCCACCGAAGGTTCAATTGCAGTCTAACTCCTGTACTTTTGAAGTTATCTAGTCAAAGTTCAAAAGTTGCAAAGATTTCACTTTGACCCCAGTAAACTAGATTCCATCATTTCTAGTTTCGATGGCTAATGGAACATCCCAAGCTGTTATTCCAAAGCTCACCAAGGATAATTATGATAATTGGTCTATCCAAATGAGAGCACTGCTGGGTGCTCAAGATGTTATGGAGATGGTAGAAGAAGGTTACGATGAACCCGCCTCAAAAGAAGCTGAAACAGCTTTAAAGGAGGAACAGAAGACCACACTTCGTGCCGAGCGAAAGAAGGATTGCAAAGCCAAGTCCATCATCTATCAAGGACTTGACGAAGCCACATTCGAGATCATCGCTTCCGCCAAAACTTCCAAAGAAATTTGGGAGAAGCTGCAGAAGACCTACAGAGGTGCTGACAAAGTAAAGAGGATTCGCCTTCAAACACTACGAGGTGAATTCGAGTCTTTACGAATGAAATCCTCAGAATCTATTTCTGAGTATTATGCTCGAATTATGGTGGTTTCAAATCAAATGAGGAGAAATGGCGAAACTCTCACCGACACGAGAGTTATAGAAAAGATCTTGCGATCTTTGGATCGCAGATTCGACTTCATCGTTGTTACGTTAGAAGAACTTAAAGACGTTTCAACCATGTCTATTGAAGAGCTCGTGGATTCGCTGCAAGCCCACGAACAGAAGTTGCACAGAGACGATGATAGAGCCCCGGAACAAGCTCTACAAATGAAGTTATCCCTCAATGAAGGAAGGTACGAGCAAGGGGGGACATCTCAGAGGGGACGAGGCTATGGTTCCCATGGAAGAGGCTCTAGAAATTCAAATTCCAGAGGCAGAGGTGGCAGAGGATTCTCCAGAGGAGGGAATCAAAATCATGCTCCAAGAGGAGGTGGTCGAGGACAACAAAATTATGCTCCAAGAGGAGGTGGACGAGGACAACAAGGTCATAATCCACGAGGAGTAGGACAAGGCAGAAGAGGCAGTTACAACAATCGTTCGAACGTTGACAAAAGTAACGTTCAGTGTTACAATTGCGAAAAGTATGGCCACTATAGCAACGAGTGCCGGGGAAGATCAGCATCAGATCAAGTTGGCGAAATAGCCAACTATGCAGACAAGGAGCCATCAGGAGGAGATTCAATGAGTCTCATGGCACACAGCCCAATCGAGCAGGATCAAGGTACATGGTTTCTTGATTCTGGAGCCAGTAATCATATGACTGGCTCAAGGCAGCTTTTTACTGAACTTGATGAAAAGGTTCAGGGAGATATTTCTTTTGGTGACCTCTCTAAAGTACCAGTTCGAGGGAGAGGTGATATTATAATCAAAAGGAAGAATGGAGATCATGCATTCATCTCTAACGTCTACTATGTTCCAGACATGAAGACTAATATTCTTAGTCTTGGACAATTCCTTGAGAAAGGCTATCAAATTAGCCTGAAGGATATGCAGCTGACGGTTGCGGATGCTCGAGGGAAGCTGATAACTCGAGTAATGATGGCGAAGAACAGGATGTTTCCGCTAACTGTTCTTCATGACACGCCAAAGTGCCTCAATGCCATTATCAATGACAAAGATTGGATATGGCATCTCAGATATGGGCACCTCAACTTTGAAAGCTTGAAGCTGTTGGCAAATAGGAAGATGGTTAAGGGCTTACCTCATATTCAACATCCAAATGAGGTATGCGAAAGCTGCATTCTTGGCAAACAACACCGCAATAACTTTGGAAAGCAAGTTGATTGGAAAGCATCTATGCCTCTCGAGCTAGTACACACAGATGTTTGTGGTCCATTAAAGCCAATCTCAAATGGTCAGAACAGATACTTCCTCACGTTTATCGACGACTATAGCAGAAAGACGTGGGTATACTTTCTGAAATTGAAGTCAGAAGTATTTGAACAGTTCAAAGAGTTCAAAGCTCTTGTTGAGAAAGGAAGCGGCTACCACATTAAGACATTGCGGTCAGACCAAGGAGGAGAGTACACTGGAGATCAATTTGAGGGATTCCTTAGGCAACAAGGAATCAGACACCAGTGCACACCTGCCTATACTCCTCAACTAAACGGTGTAGCTGAAAGGAAGAATCGCACCATTCTCAACATGGCTAGAAGCATGTTGAAAGATAAAGACATGCCCAAGAGATTTTGGGCCGAAGCAGTTCAGTGTGCAGTTTATCTACTGAACAGGTGTCCTACGAAGAATGTGCAGTCGAAGACACCACAAGAAGCATGGTCCACTCACAAGCAAGGTGTGGGTCATCTCAGAGTGTTTGGTTGTATTGCCTATGCTAAAGTTCCGGAGGCTAACAGAACCAAACTCGAAGACAAAGGAGTTAAGTGTATCCTTGTTGGATATGGTGACAGAACGATGGGATACAGGTTGTATAATCCCATCACTCAGAAAGTGATTTTCAGCAGAGATGTCATTTTCGAGGAAAATGAATCCTGGAGCTGGGGTCAAATAGAAGCTACCAAGAATATGGAGCTAACACTTGAAGATGAAGAACAGGTACAAACCAAAGATGTACCTGGTAGACCAGAAGATCAACCAGCATCTTCCCGTGGTTTCTCTTCACCACAACAAGGTGAACCATCCTCACCAGTTGAACGAGAAATTTCAGACATGAGGCCCAGAGGAATTCGGAACTTGAATGATCTGTATCAGAATACAGATCAGATGGATGCAGATTTTACCATGTTCTGTCTGCAAATCAGTTGTGATCCAGTTAGTTTCGAGGAAGCTACCCAAGAAGGAAAATGGAGGAAGGCTATGGATGAAGAGATTCAGTCCATAGAGAAGAACAAGACTTGGGAGCTAACCTGCCTCCCAAAAGGTCACAAGGCAATTGGAGTAAAGTGGATCTACAAAGCTAAGAAAAACGCTCAAGGAGAGGTTCAGAGATACAAGGCAAGGCTTGTAGCAAAAGGATACAAACAAAGAGAAGGCATCGACTATGGCGAAGTATTCGCCCCTGTTGCCAGGATGGAGACAATCAGGCTAATAATCTCATTAGCTGCTCAGAAAAGATGGAAGATCTACCAGTTGGATGTCAAGACAGCATTCCTGAATGGCCTTCTAGAAGAAGAAATCTATATTGAGCAGCCATTTGGATATGTGAAGAAAGGTCATGAAGACAAAGTGTACAAATTGACGAAGGCGCTATACGGGCTGAAGCAAGCGCCTCGTGCATGGAATACCAGAATTGATAAGTACTTCCAAGAGAATGGATTCGAGAAGTGCCCTTACGAACATGCACTCTATATGAAGAAGGAGACTGATGGAAGCCAGTTGTATGCATGCCTCTATGTTGATGACTTGATTTTTACAGGCAACAATCCAGCCATGTTTGAAGCATTCAAGAAGACGATGTTTCAAGAGTTCGAAATGACGGACATCGGACTTATGGCTCACTTCCTAGGCATTGAAGTGACGCAAAGTGACGAAAGAATTTTTATCTCCCAAAGCAGGTATGCCATGGAGATACTGAAGAAGTACGGGATGGAGACATGCAATCCTGTGACGACTCCAGTCTACAGTGGACTGGAACTGAAGAAAAGTGATACTGGGAATGTTGATCCAACCTATTTCAAAAGCTTGGTTGGAAGTCTGCGATATCTAACCTGTACTAGGCCAGACATACTCTATGGTGTTGGGCTAGTCAGTCGATACATGGAGACGCCAGATCAGTTACACTTGTTCGCAGCAAAGCGGATTCTCCGCTACATCAAAGGAACTCATAATGACGGACTATTCTATCAGTCAGGCGGTGACCTGAATCTTTCCGGCTATTCAGATAGCGATTGGGGAAGAGACTTGGATGAAAGGAAGAGCACAACAGGGTTCGTTTTCTTCATTGGAGATACTGCCTTCACTTGGACATCCAAGAAGCAAGCGATTGTGACATTGTCATCTTGTGAAGCTGAGTATGTTGCCGCTAACTCAGCTGTCTGTCATGCTATATGGTTAAGGAATGTGCTGAAGCACTTGGGCTTTCTGCAAAAATTGCCCACAGAGATCTATGTCGACAACCGCTCTGCAGTTGCGCTTGCAAAGAACCCGACTCATCATGAAAGAAGCAAGCACATCGATACCCGCTACCACTTCATCAGAGAGCATGTAAAAGCAAAGGAAGTGGAGTTAGTTTCTTGCAGGACATATGATCAAGCAGCAGATATCTTTACGAAGCCCCTCAAACATGAAGCTTTCGTCAAAATGAAGACAATGCTTGGAATGAAGAATCTCTGAGAATCAAGCTTAAGGGGGGATGTTGAAATAAACAGTAAGCTTGATTGGGTTTGTGGAATTGGCAGCCTTTGTGGACTTTGTGGAATGGATGAGGCTCAGCCGAATTCGTGGAATTGGCAGCCCACGCTTGAAGACTTGGCTCAGCCGAATTCGTGGAATTGGCAGCCCACGCTTGAAGACTTGGAAGCCTCGCATGGCTATGAACAATTGTATGAGTTCCTCTATAAAATACAGGTTGTATTGAGAGAAAAAAATGTGAGTGGAGTAAGAGAATAAGAGAGTTACAGAGAGAGAAATTCCTCCTCTTTGTATGTTATTTTCAGATTGAATGAGTTCAATATATGTGAGTGTGTTTGTGCAATTCTCTTGTGAGTTTCATACATTATAAGTGTGTGATCAATACTCCTCCACCCAACAGGAACACCTACTAAATGTTAACAAACAATCTGATAGGAAATTAAATTCTGTACTAAATATGTCTTTGTTTCTATATATGCATGTCATACTTTCAATCCTGATGTCCTAATGTTCAGTTAATTAGCATGAATATTTGCCATGTTTCAGTTACAATTTTTGGTGCTTTGATGTACGTAGAACAAGTGGCCGAGATATTTCTAGAACAATAAAGTCAAAGAAGAAATTGAGTGGTTGACAAGAAATAGATTTATGGAAATTTTATTTTCGGAGTGATCTTATTGCTATGTAATTAGATCCGCTTGTTTTGGCACAGAAAATCTTAGTTTCCTTTAATGATTTTTTATATTATAAAACGGAGCGATTTTTGTTAAAAAAGTCAGGTATATAAATGAAAGTAACCTCTGAAACCGTTAGATCATTTCCTCTTAACTTTGTAGCCATTGGATTATTTCTTTTTTTAAAAGATATTGATAATATGCTTTTAATAAAGTCATACTTTTTATTCTTTTAATAAATCCATACCTCTCTATCCTCACTTTTTAGGTAATGTATTTCTATGTAAATATTATCTTTTATGATCAAATAGGAAATGGTAACTGTCGCGTTGTGGTGATTAAACTATTGCGCGGTTGAGCAGAACGGATAACTTATCCAAGCTGAGACGATATTACATTTCAATGTCAGATCGAATGTTAAATAGGTTATAGTTGTTCGATCGGAAGAATACTTCATAATACATACTCCGTAATACAAACCTCCATCCTCATGACCGGTAACTACACATATTTTCCCACATTTATTTGTTTTTTCCTTTTCCATTGATTCTCTTTTAAGTTGTTTTATTTTAAGTTGATTTCCCTCCATCCAAAAAGTGTTGATTATCTTTTTGAATTCAAATAAACTCTATAATTGTTTTTCCAACTGTCCGATCATTTTTTACTTTAAGTAACAATAAACCTACAATAGTAATGTTAGAGTGAAGTTCATCTCTGTTTTACATTTTTCAAGCTTTGGAGTTCAGATTCCTACAGTAATATTTCTATATTTTCTCACTTTTTTCGTTTTCCACTTGCCTAGCGGTTAATTAATAAGAACACTTAAGTTTTGTGGCATGGGTAACAAGCGTCCGATCGCACTTTATGTTTTCTTGCGTGCACCGCTGTCCCAATATTCTCTCCCTCCTTCTCTCTTGCAGCTGAATTCTCTCTCTTTTTAGACATTTTAAAGGTGCAATGGATTGATGTGTTCCGTAACTATTTATTTTGTGTTAATGTAGTTGATTAAATGAACTCTGTTGATAGCTTACTTGAAAATACTACCTCTAGGAGAAGTTAGCTTGGTTGATGGGATGGTCAACAATAGACAAGGAAACTAGTTCATTTGAATTGTGTTCAGAACGAGTTGTTTTGTGTCTTTAGTTACTTACGGGCAAACTCTAATACTAGTATAAATAAGGGTGTAGGCCTAAGAGATCGTTCATTCAACTACATATATATCAATAAAATTTTCAGAGTTTCTCTCTTCTTTTCCTTGTGGATTTTAAGGCTTGTTCGTGGATTCGAGTATTTATCTCATCATCTGGAATGCTATCTAGGCCGTGTAAGTTTCGTTGCATCATGCTTGATAATAACTCTGTACTTCGATCGCATTTCGAGAAGAAATAGTTCAATTAGAGTGAAAATCGGGCTTTAAATATTTGTCATTGATTATGATTGAAGTTTTTCAAGTTTTAGGGCTCCTCACAAGAAAAAGTAAAATACCTTTAGGCTTTATTTATTTGGACGTAAAATATTTTTCAGTAAAATGTTTTACCTATTTTTTGATATTTAGTTGTGTAAAAAATGACGAAAATATTTTACATGTAAAATATTTTTGATCAATTGGATGAAAATAACTAATCATTTAATCTTCCATAAGTTATTTTTCGAAATGAATCCGCTGCCTTCTACTGCAATTCTCACTACTCAATTTTTTCGATCGTCACTCCTAACCCACGTTCAATTCCAATAATCTTAAATTTCTCCACTATTTAAGGGCTCCCCCCCCCCCCCCCCCTCTCTATATTATTTTGTTGATTTTTAAAAATATTTTAAAGTGCCAACCAAACATCAAAAAATAAAAGTTTAGAGTTTGTTTTCTGAAAAAAATATTTAACAAGAAAAATATTTTATATTGTAACAAACGGAGTCTTAGTGTAAAATTATTTTGACGTTATCATTTTTCGTTTTTAATTGTCGGGCTAAACCAACCGTCCATAGAAGCTGGAAGGAATAGATTACCAGGAGAGAAGGACGAATACCAGAAATACACACCGCTACTAAAAGCCGCACTGAGAGGCGATTGGGAAGCAGCCAAGAAATTCTTCGCCCAAGACCCAAAGGCGATCACGGCCCCAATCACAAGGGAATTAGAGTCTGCGCTTTACATGGCCACCGGCACCGGACCGGCTGCGATCAATTTTGTGGCGGAGTTGCTGAAACTAATGCCGGCTGAGGCATTGACGGAACGTGATATAGCCGGACACACCCCCCTCCACCTCGGCGCGTGGGTCGGAAACACCGCGGCCGTGGTTCTCTTGTTGGAGAAAAACCCGGGTCTGCTGCGCATCAGGGAGGAGCGGGGGTGGTTGCCGGTTCATTTTGCGGCGATTCATGCGAAAAAGGAGACGCTTTCGTATTTGTTGAAGGTTACGTTTAAGGATGATGCGGCTATGAGAACGCTTTTCTTCTCCCCAGATGGGTCGACTGAACCGTCTGGTACCGACCTTCTGATCCATGTTATAACTTCCGGATTCTATGGTGAGGAAATTGTTAGCACTTGATTAGTATAAATGGCTTGTCTTGATTATGTTTCTTATACTAATGAACATTTTTTTTGACTAGCAGATTTAGCTTTGGATTTGGTTCATTGTCACCGCCAATTGGCTATATCACAGACACCCAATGACAATGACTCTGGTTTGGGAGCAATAGCTAGAAAGGCGCAGGCATTTCCAAGTGGCACGCACCTCAATTTTGTGGAACGCATTATTTATACTTGTAAGTACACGACTCAGTTAGCTAATTTTTCATTCAAATAGTTGAGAGGGTCCGTATAGACAATTATAAATGTTAGGCGGTCTCCATGAAAAAAAAGAAAAGAAAGACAATTGAAAGGGTCTCCATTTACTTTAACCTAAATTCTTTCTCGTCTAGACCCCAAATAGAGAAATCGAAGTCTAATCAGCTTGATGGGATTCGTAAAGATAATTGTTTTCGGCCCAAAGACAGATTAGAGTCCAGCAATTGGGAAAAGGCCCATCAGTTTCAAACGGCCGTCTTTAAAGAAATGTTTAGGGAAAATAAAGGCCAAGAACGTGTCTTGATAATTAATATTTGTCAATGATATTTTTAGTTTTAACAAATATTCTTAGTATGTCCTTAGCAGGTATTAATTATCAAAACACTGGGCTGTCATTTTCCCAAATGTTTAGGGTAGCCTAAGTACATGGTGATGGTTAGTAAAATTATAAAAGAGAGTCACTATAACTAATAAAACTAAAATTACGTATTTCATAATTTTTTACTTTAATACTAAATATGTTTATCAAACAACTTTTCAGCTTAAAAAATTAGCATTAACTTTCAGTAATTAATTTAGGAAATTGATTCACACTCCCTTTTTGTCTAACTGCACTATATTTTTTGTCGTTATTCATGCAGAATTACAAAACTACCCTTCATACATTTTTTTTTCTTCGTATATGAAAAAGATAATCATGTAATTTCACATCACTATAAAAAGAGAGAGAGTACATTTGGATAAAAAATGGGTGTGAAAATCAATTCCCTTAATTTATTACTCCATATCAATTTTCAGTTTTATCTAAGTCTACCATATATCTTACTTTTTTGGTTTTTGCTCCCTTGAAGATGTTCCGGTGAATAAGTTGGAGAATTATGCTGAAGACCCCAGTGGAGTTGAGATTGAGAATCCAGTTAGCAATTCTCAATTGCCGGTGCAAAAGTATCAATGGGCTCGCTTCATAGGGAAAGCATTCTCCATGCCTGCAGGTTTGTCTTAAACCCCACTTTGATCCTTACTGCTTTAGGTTGCTAGACCTCTTAATTTGCTTAAGCTCGGAAATCATTCAATAAATCCGAGACCACAGACCAAAATTTATAGGTTTACCCGGAATATAAGCGGGGACGAAATTCTGAACGCCTTCGTAAGAAAAAAAACGAAAAGAAGAAGAAGGATAGGTGCATTACTTCAATACTTATCGGCAGATGACGACATTTGCATATAGAATGCTATGGCAACATGTATAGTCACCTATAATATCAAAGCACGGGACTATATATAATCCTTTCCAAGAAATGATAGCTACTTAGCTAGCCATGTTATTTCAGATGCGATTAAGTGATTGAATTTAAAAACTTTCATCCCATCATGCCCTTAAAGTTAACTGGTTTTTTATTGAATACAGTGAGCCAAAAATCGCAGGCCGTGCTTTGGAAAGTCTTTGCTCTATTAGGTAAGGAATATATGCAGTACCAATTTAATTTGAAACACACACACACACACACATTGGATTCTGTCTGTTCTATTCTGTGCAAGCTATTGTGTCTTGTGTACATAATGACTCAACTGGATTTTATCACATTCACGACCTTTGTTAATTTCTTTTTACCAAATACAGTGCCTCAAGTGAAACGCATTCGAGAGCAAAAACAGATGCATCAGCATGCACTTCAACTAGTCAGATACCTTGTTAAAGAAATAGTGATTTTCAACGACTTGAGCATGTACGATTCACTTGAGACAAAGGTGGTTGTTAATGCAGCAAGGCTGGGGATTCACGAGGTTGTTGAAGAGATTGTAGAATCAATTCCCAAATTAGCTTGGGCTCGAGACTCAGAATGTCGTAGCATATATCAACGGGCGGTGATAGAGCGCCATGAAAATGTCTTCAACCTCATATCTCAGATGAGCGACCATAAACACACTGTATCAATGAATATAGATGAGTCTGGGAACAATATCCTGCACATAGCTGGACAATTGGCACCTCTATACAAACTCAACCTAGTTTCTGGTGCAGCTCTACAAATGCAACGCGAGTTACAATGGTTTAAGGTAATGGATTCTCTCTTTCTTTTACATGTTTCAATGGACTCAGGGCCCTGTTGTGCCAAGGCACTGTAGACTACTGTAGTGTTGTGCCAAGGGTTAGGCCTTTTCTCGAGCTCAAAAACATAGTCCAAACCATTTACCATTTAGAACTAGACACGAAATACAACCTTGTAAAATATCAATTTTGATCAGACATCGTTAACCTAGTAAACAAATCGGTTTTATTCTTTAAAATAACATCAAATTGAATTTAAAGATACACAGCCAGAGTAGTTGATTGATTGTTAAGCTACCTGATCAACTGAATTTTTTCAGGATTGTTCTTTGCGTCAAACTCTAAAGTGAACGGTTCGGATTATGTTTTTGATCGAGCTCAGAAAGAGATCCGAACGAATGTCAGAGCAGGCCTGTAATCGCTATTTTAGTAAATGTATTGACATATATGAAGCCTCTGTAGTGTCTGATTGTCCCACATCTCATCTGGAGAGGCTGCAATAATTTCCCTACTAGATGTTATTATCTTCACTATGGTGCATAACATTCGAAAAGGCACAACTTTTTAAAAATCCAATCACTTATTTTTTGGTGTCTACTCTGGTAAATCTGCCATGAAAATATGAAATAGCTTAATAGTTGTCACAAAATAAAAAATTTCATTGTTCCCCAAACAAGAGGCATCTTTGAATTCCTTATCTTAATTTGTTCTATGTGTATTCTCCAACCTTATTAAAGAAACAAGGAAATTAAAAGATACATATCTTCATTCTTTAATGGTACCAGAAAAAACATATTAAATCCTTTCAAACTCATTTGGGTCATGATGCAGGAAGTGGAGAAGTTTGTAAGACCCAATTATATAGAGAGGCCAAACATAAATAATGAAACACCAGCAATGGTATTTACAAGAGAACATGAGAAGTTAGTAGTTGCAGGTGGGGAATGGATGAAAAACACAGCAAATTCATGCACCATTGCAGCAGCGCTTATTGCCACCGTGGTATTTGCAGCTATACTTACTGTTCCTGGAGGCAACGATGACTCGGACGGCCATCCAATTTTCTCTAAAGAAATTGCATTCACTGTCTTTATCATTTCAGATGCACTTTCTCTATTCACATCCACCACTTCTCTCTTGTTGTTCTTGTCCATCTTGACTACGCGTTATGCAGAAGGTGATTTTCTTCATGTTCTTCCCAAAAGGCTGATAATTGGACTTGTCACACTATTCCTCTCTATAACAACCATGATGGTGGCCTTTAGTTCTACGCTATATCTTGTGATAGGACACAAAAATGCATGGCTACTCTATCCTGTGGGTGCATTAGCATGTTTACCCATCACGTCTTTCGTGCTTCTTCAGTTTCCACTCCTTGTGGATCTCATCTCTTCAACATACGGCCCTGGAATTTTCGGCAAGCAAAGTGATCGACAGTTCTTTTGAGATCAATATAGTAATGAAGAATTCTGAGCATTTATCATCATCTAATGATATTATTGTTGTAAAAGTAAACTTGATTTTAGGTAATTCTACGGAGTTGTGGAGACACATGATACATGAATGTGGTATGGTTCATGCATGTAGCTGAAGATTCATTTTCTGGTTCAACAGCTAGTCATTATTGTTATTCATGTATGGAGTCTAAGGGTCAAGAGTCATCTAGTAGTTTGTGTACTTGGTAAGATTCATGTATCTAGGAGTCTATAAATGCCTATGTAATCTAGTGATTCTAGGTGTGGCCAAAGTGTGATGGATAGTAGAATAGAGTGATTAGAAAGAGTGGGGTTGAATAGAGTGATGAACCATTAGAAGTAATTGAGTGTGATAAAGATTGTTGAAGTATTTATCACAAATTATGTGTTATCTCCTCTCTCACATCTTTCCTACTTTGTTTTTTTGAACAACACAAAAGATTTTATTAAGTTTTGAATGAATAAAACAAAGATTAAAGGGATCAATGACGAACCAGCACAAAGCAAGCCACCCAAGACCTGGAAGGAAAAAGAGCCAAGTTGACACGAACGACCTAAACCCGAACCCCAAAAAGAAACCTAAATGATATAGCCAAAATGGGCTTCCCAAAAGGACTGCGAACAACCTAAGCAACCTCTTCAAAACAGCATATATACCAAACCCTGCGACAAGGCAAACCCATTGCACACAAAAAAATAACAGGCCTCCAAAGGCAAAAAGAAGGCAGCCTCACCCTGCTAAGAATCCTAAGCAATTCCCAAACAAACCTCAAAACACCCTAAATTGAAATCCCACAGAAAGCCCCCTAAAGAACGGCACTCCTACTTCTTGTTCTTCATTGCTTGGAATCTGGCGTCGTCAATTTCTTCTAGCTGCTCCATCCGGCTAACAACTTCTGAATCACAACCTTCATATCGCAGCCCCGTTGATTTCATTGTATCCCAAACGCTGGCAGCCTTTCGAGTAATTCTATTTCAGTTATTAATCCCTTCCGAAGAGATTGAAAGGGAAATAGCCGCTGCCACCGGTCTAAATAAAACTCCTTTCTGTTTCTGTTTCCCATTCTTCTTCCCCCTCCTAATTATGTGTTTAAAGGGACCCATAACTGTTGCGGAAATAAGGATCAAACCAAAAACACACAAAGAAACACACACACCCAATTGAACACAGAGACAACGGATTTACGTGGTTCGGCAAATCGCCTACTCCACGGACAACTGATTTGTATTTGGAGGATTTACAAACTCTCACCCAATCCCAGTGTACACCCACCCAAACTCACAAACTCTCAGATCTCTGTGTTACTTTACAATAGCAAACTACTAGGGTATATATAGGGAGGAGTAAAACCATGTTCACAGCCACGCCAGAGAAGAAAATTCCCATTGAGACTTTTAATGCAGCTTTATCCCAAAGCTTCCTTTTGTCAAACATAGCTGCTGGAGGGGATGAAAATTCCCATTGAGACTTTTAATGCAGCTTTATCCCAAAGCTTCCTTTTGTCAAACATAGCTGCTGGAGGGGATTTTGAGCCAATCCTCTGAAGATCTTCTTTGACCAAAATCCTCCCTCTTGTGGAAAACGTGAGAAAACTCCAATCTTCAACAATCTCCACCTTGGCGAGAAATCACCTCCCAGACACAATCAAGCTGCCTCCAAATACAATCCAAAAACTTGAACAAACAGACTCTCTACAAACTCTAACAAACAAAGAGAGACAAGAGAGCAAACAACAAAAGCAAACAACATTGCTCTCAAAATCGGACAAACAAACAGACTGACTGCAGATAATAGATGCTCTTAACAAATTCAGAATTCCGGAACAAACCAACAGAAGAGCCAGATTTCCGAAGTCTTCGAGTAAACTTCAGAACAGATTCGGACAAGTCGCGCGACAACTCAAAAGTCCCGGCAACAGATTCATATACAAATTCAGATGCTTGACCCACATCAAGCCAAATGCTCAACCTCAATTGAGCCAGGCGCCCCAGAGGCGCATGCACCCCGAAGGTGCTTAACATTGAATCAGGTGGACTGAGCTTGAACCACCATCAAACTCACTCTCAATAACTTCAGCGGACAGATCTGCAGTAGATTCAAAATCAAATTCCCCAATAACGGTGGCAGCTCCACCTTCAGCTTTACTCCCTTCAAGGAAGTATAGGTTGTTGCGTCGGATGCCTCTCATCACGACCAGATTCTTTGAACTAATCTTTAGAGCTCCACCTTCCACAGAAATCACTAAACCTGTGGACTCTAAAGCTCCCAAAGAGATGAGATTTTGCTTCAGGTTCGGGACATACCGAACATCAGACAAAACAAATACAGATTCATCATACAAAAACAAGCTGATTTTACCTATCCCCATAGTCTTACAGGCATGGCCATTGCCCATAATAACTGAATCTCCATCCAACTCCTTGAAGCTGGAGAACAAGTCCTTGTTGGGACACATATGATAGGTACAACCAGAATCAAATATCCAGTTATCAGGATGGATAGCTAATGATGAACTGACAAGAGCAACATCTTCATCCTCCATAAAAATAATGTTGGCGTTGGAATCCTCTGTGTCCTTCACTTTCTTTAGTGTTGGACAATCTGCCTTCCAATGCCCTTTCTGACGACAATAGGCACATACATCTTTCGGAATGCGGAACTGAGGGGCTCCTCTCGATTGGGGCCGAGAGTTGCCTCTCACAATCAGAGCTTCAGTTGTCGTGTCCCTGTGAGTCTCCTTGTCTTTCCTGCGATACTCATTATTGATCAAAGCATTGGACACGATTTCAAACTTAATCTCTTCTTTACCATACAACAGAGTAGTGATCAGGTGATCATACTCATCAGGAAGAGAATTCAGCAGCAGCAGTGCCTTATCCTCGTCAAGGATATTGGCATCCAGATTCTGTAGATCAGCAAGTATCTTATTGAACTCATTTAAGTGTTCAATCATCGGGGTACCTGCACGGTGCTGGAAACGGAAGAGCTTCTTCTTCAGGTAGAGGCGGTTCTCTACGCTTTTGGTCATGAACTTATCCTCGAGCTTTTTCCATAATTCTTTAGCCTTCGTCTCCTTCATAACAGAATACTTCTGATCTTTTGCAAGACACAAACGGATTGTGCCGCAAGCTTGGCGATTCAATCTATCCCAGTCTTTCTCCACCATATCATTGGGCTTATCCTCCAATGCAATATCCAACTCTTGTTGGATCAATACATCCTTCACCTCGCACTGCCACATGCCAAAGTTATTGGTGCCATCGAATTTCTCCACCTCGAACTTGGCATTGGACACCGTGGTCCTCCGCATAGAGCCTATAGGGGGCTCGGTGACAACATTTTCAGATGCTTCGGCCATCCGGGACTCCTTAGGAAAAATCCTCGAAAAAGAACCGTCGCTCAGAAACGCTAATAGCGTTTATAGGCTGCGTTGAACTACAGCAGCAACTTTGGAGAGGAATCACGCAAAACAAAGTGTACGGTTGGATCTGGGACGTCGAGATAGTCAAAAATTAACTACTCACACGCTGAAATTGGAATAAGAATGGCTCTGAAATCGCGAAAACAAAACGTAGTCGGCTGACTAGGTGCGGCTGACTGGACTGATCAAAACTAGCTGGTCAAAAAACGTCGAAGAGTAAATTGACCGGTCAAACGTCTTCTAATGAACCAACAAGCAGGTACAGGAAGCAAATTCAGCTTCTTCTTCAACCTTTGGACAAAGCGTGAACACACGCTAACTAGCCTTACACGCTCCACGATTGAACGGCGCGTGAGAGGTAGTTACTGCTCCGATTGAGATGGGTTTTACACAAATCTCTTTGTATCAACGATACGAACGGGATGAACAGATCAGATCAAGTTTTCAAGCAGTTTCGAAAACCTGCAATTTCGGACAGAGAACAAAAAATGGCGGTGGTTTCGCAAGTTTTGGTTCCCTAGTGCTCTGATACCAATTGTTGCGGAAATAAGGATCAAACCAAAAACACACAAAGAAACACACACACCCAATTGAACACAGAGACAACGGATTTACGTGGTTCGGCAAATCGCCTACTCCACGGACAACTGATTTGTATTTGGAGGATTTACAAACTCTCACCCAATCCCAGTGTACACCCACCCAAACTCACAAACTCTCAGATCTCTGTGTTACTTTACAATAGCAAACTACTAGGGTATATATAGGGAGGAGTAAAACCATGTTCACAGCCACGCCAGAGAAGAAAATTCCCATTGAGACTTTTAATGCAGCTTTATCCCAAAGCTTCCTTTTGTCAAACATAGCTGCTGGAGGGGATGAAAATTCCCATTGAGACTTTTAATGCAGCTTTATCCCAAAGCTTCCTTTTGTCAAACATAGCTGCTGGAGGGGATTTTGAGCCAATCCTCTGAAGATCTTCTTTGACCAAAATCCTCCCTCTTGTGGAAAACGTGAGAAAACTCCAATCTTCAACAATAACTTCCTCAACCCGCCTCACCTTTCAATGTTTTCTTCTTTTTTCCTTTGAGAAAGAGGAAGAAAGTCAGCAATCATGACCAACAAGCAAAGATACAAGCAGATCAAGTACAGATAATCATAATAGATATGGAATCATACAACATCTAATTAGCACATAACGAGAACAAGTATTTTTGTCATTACTGCGTGGAACTAGAAGCTAGGAAAGCACGTGTACGGTACTGGTACGCTATAAGTACATTGATATGGTGAAACCTAGCTAAATTTTTTTGGTACGAGCTATTTTGGCTTGGGGTACAACTATAACAAATGTATTTTTATAAGTTAGAGTGATGCATGTATTACACGTAATAATTCCAGTTCAAATTTAAAAAAAAAAATGGTTAAAAGACTTGGACGATTAAGAATCCAACATCAAATAACAATTTAATGCCGAACTTAAGGTATAAATCCGAGTTTAATGTAACTATCTAGAGGACTTTGGGGCCACAATGTACAATCATGCTAAGCATAGAGGTAGGAAATCTAATAAACTACTTATCTCTGTGTTGGTATGGCTTGAAAAATATTGGGTATACTTCTATAGTTCTATATGGGGTACGACAAAAGTTATAGAGAAAATTTTTGGCCTGTGTTTCATGTACCCAGCACGTATTTAATTACAAGTACCAGTGCTCAGCACACTACGGGTACTAATACGCATGCTCCGTAGGCTAGAAGCATGAAAAACGAAAGCCTATATCCTCTCGAATCCTTAGAGGTGAGAAACAGAGTTGTAAAACAAGTTTACTTCTCTTTTCTCTTTTTTAACTTTCTTTGGTACGTAAGCATATCTGATGTAATTTAGTGGGGAAAAAAGTTGGAAAAAGTAATATAAATTATTTTCTTCATTTTCAAGTAATCGCTTTTCCGATGTACTCTTTTGTTCTATTTTTTAATTGAGTAGCATGAAGCATCTTAAAGAGTACTGACTTTAGCATTTTAACAAAATTGAAGGTAAGGCACATATTTTTTTTCCCGCTCTACCTCTTACTTTTTTAGAAAGGGTAGAAGAGTAATTCCACACACCAACTTAACTAGGAAATTGTTGACTAGGTAAGTGCATGGTGGAGGACCCTTATACGTGAGCACAAAACAATTTAAAACTCCCAATACGGGAGGCAGCCCGACACCCAACAAGTGGGAAAGCATGGTATTTTTTTTGAGGAATGATAGAAGAGTAATTCCACGCACCAACTTATCTAGGCAATTGATGACTCGATAAGTGGTGAAGAACCCTATACGCGAGAACACAACAATCCAAAACTTCCGATGTGGGAGACCGCCCTAGCTCTTATATTTTTTCCTCTTACTTTCTTGTACAACCACCTAGTACGGCTTATTTATTTTTTGTGACAGTATATAATGTTGTCCGGACTATTTTATGCACACCAGGACTATTCCCCTCCCCACAGCGGCGGAGCCAAAATTATGACACCTAAAAATATTAACATGCTTACCACTTCAAAAAGTTCAGCATTCTAAATTACCCAATCATAATACCAATTATTTTTACACATTTTCATAGTTTAATCATACCTCATAGGCTCATATATAGAACATACATAGTTTAATGATCTATCAAAATGGAACTCGATGTTCTTTTCAATCCAGAAAATTGTCCAATAGTCCGGGAGTACCGTCACATGGTACTCCGGACCACTTTACAACCACACATTCTTGTAGAGTCTACCATTAAGTGTATGAACTTCGTAGGAACGTGTGGTTGTAAAGTGGTTTGAAGCATCACGTGGTGGTATTTCTTGATTATTGAATAATTACTCATTCTAAATAAATTTTTGGAAAAGAATAATTTTCCTATTGAATTGGACTGAAAAGGAGAACAATTTTTCACAGCTGAGAGCGTATTTGCGTAGACCTCAAATTTTTTCTCTACTATTTTTGGACCGGGGGTGGCACGTGCCACTCCCACCCACCAATTGCCTTCGCCCTTGCCTTCAAAAGTAGGTCATTCACATCGGGACTTGAGAATTTACATGAAATTTATTTTTTGCGGTCTGATTTTATTTCGAACTCAGAATGTCTGTATCTGTAGCTCATCCCGTTTCTATTTAATTGAGATACCATTGAAGTTATAGCTAGTACGGCCTATTTGTCATGATGCCTAGGAATTCTTTCCTTCTTGGACACTAGTGGTGGTGTGGTATATATATGTGAAGGTAATTGAAATTACACTTAGCTTAATTAAAACAGCACAACGAGGATCTCAAGAGCAGAGACCAGAGAGAGATAGTTATTACTTCACTCAAGTGTGGTCATGGCTTCTTATTCAAGTACTTTATTTGACAGGCCGATTATGGGGACAGCAGAAGAAACGAGAAGAAAAGGTTTGAATGCCGTATCCATTCTCCACAATAATGTTTCTGATCGATTTGAAAGAGTTAAGATAATATCTAAGATATTTTGAACTTGAACTCTTAAGAAGAAAAAAACCCCTAAAGTTCAGGCCTTTAGACTACAAGGCTAACCCTATTAACCAACTCATTTATCTTTTGATCTTTTTACTTCTTTAGTGAACATTTTGGTGTTTGACCAAAATTCAAAACTTCACCACTGAAGCCTAACAAACAAAAACTACATTTGGTAGTGTTTTTTAGGGGTTCGGAGCCAATTATGTTTTGGATTCCTGCTCATCAAACTGTAGTTTTAAAATTTTCTATTATACCAAGAATCTGTAAAAGTATTTGAGTGATACAAAAAGAATTTGACGACAGAAAGATTTTGGCAGCGAAAGGATATTTAGAATCCAAAATGAATTTATTTTAAAATGTGCATTGTTGACGTATGGGTTTATTTTTTGAAATGCATTTTAGAATATGTGACGAAACACCCAAAATGCGATTCTGCACAATGACAATTCTGAATGCAAATCAGGTGGCCAAATTCTAAAAATGTCTTCATCTTAGTAATTACTACTACTAATTTTTGAGTTATTAATTAATCCTCCACTGCACAGGAATAGAGAAAAGAAAATCGGGAAAGAAGGACGAATACTGGAAATACACACCACTTGTGAAAGCCGCACTAAAAGGGGACTGGGATGCCGCCAATGAATTTTTCAAAGACCATCCAGAGGCAATCACAGCCCCAATCACCAGAGAACTAGAGTCAGCACTGTACTTGGCCACCGGAGTGGGACCGATGGCGATCCCCTTCGTGAGGAAGTTGCTGGAGCGGATGCCGGCGGAGGCCTTGGCACACCGCGACGAAGCCGGAAACACCCCCCTCCACCTCAGCGCGTTGGTCGATAACACCGCGGCGGCGAAACTTTTGGTGGGGAAGAACCGGGAGTTGTTGTGCATGAGGGAGGGCCAGGGGTGGTTACCGGTTCATTATGCGGCTGTTAATAAGAAGAAAAGGGAGACGCTTGAATATTTGTTGAAGGCTACTGGTGAAGATGAGGTGGCCATGTCTATGCTTTTCCTCTCCTCCGAATATGATAAAGTACCGTCTGGTGCTGAGCTTCTCATTGATGTTATAACTTCCGGATACTATGATGAGTATTCCCTCGCCGAGCTCAAGCTTGCTTTTTGTCTTCTCGCCAGATACTGTGGTTTTTTTTTTTTTTTTTCTTAATCAAATTTTTTTCGCATATGTTAGTTTTGCGTCAGAAATTTTACGGAATATTAGTTTGACTCTACGAAAGGAATCGAAAAAGTAAAAAAATATGGTCCGAACCTAAATTTTTGTTAGTAATTTTTTTTTTTAAGATACACATATGATTTGTGCGCACGCAAGAAAGAATAAACAACTTGGAGCATCGGTGCGGAATGGTAGATGCTTGACAATGTCTGATTGAAGGATCCAATTTACCTTAGACTCAGTTTGGATGCCTGTAAACTTTTGTAGGAATAGGAATTTGATTATCAAGAATTAAATTCCTAGTAATTCGATACCCGGAGTAATTCTATTCCGACGTTTTGATTAATTAAGTAATCTTTTCTAGGAATCATTTATTTTGAAAATATCCTAAAATCATACGTTTTCTTTTTATGTTAATCGAGCTAGGAATCCAAGATTCACATGGGGGTAGGAGGGATTAGATTTCTCCTCTATTCAAGAATGTAATTACTCCTGGATAGGGAGATTAGTAATATTCTTATTCCCATTTTCACTCTTCACAAACATAGGAATATGTTAGATTTTTGGAATTACATTTTCATTCTCCCTAAGATACCTGCCATCCAAACACAGCCTAAATGAAATATTGGAGAAAAGCCAGATTCTTGACAAATGGAGTATGAAAAAGGAAAATGTGGACATACAAAATCATTAATTAACACAAATTAGTATGTCAACTAATTACCTTGACGGATATTAATTATCAAAACAAGTTCTGGGCTTTCATTTTTCCTATAATGAAATGATGATGATTCTTCTGTTTGGCAGATATAGCTTTGGATTTGGTTCATTGGTATCCGCAGTTGGCTCTATCACAGACACCAAAGAACTACGATTGTGGTTTAGGAGCAATAGCTAGACAGGCAAAAGCATTTCCAAGTGGGACGGACCTCAACTTTTGGGAACGTATCGTCTATGATCGTAAGTTCCTAGTTACCCTCCCACCTCTTTAATTTAGCGGCCATTATTAACTGAAAATTTGACACAAAAAGAGAGATGCGAAGTCCCAACTTTAGTTTTGGGAACGCATCATCTATGATCACATTTGTTAGTTTTGCGTCAAATTTTTTACAGATTATTGGTTCGGTTTGGCGAGATGAATCAAAAAAATAAAAAATTATGACTTTTTCCAAAAAAAATTTTGAAAATATTCAAGAAAAAATCTAAAAAGTAACAAATGCAAAAAAAAAAAAAAAAAAAAACCCCTAGATTAAGTGTAAAACAAAAACCCAAGTTGGCTTTTTGATGCAGTGGAATTTACGAGAGATTAATTAGCGTACTAATCCAATCAAAATAGACACTCAAATCCATGACCAGTTCTTGAATTCACAAGAAAATAATATTCTTGATGAAAGTAAAACACAAAATTAGGTTACAACACCCTTTTTGTAGCCGGGTCAAAACCCTAGAAAACTTACTGAAAAATGGAAAATCCCAAAAATTAGAGAAAATACCAAAATTAGAAAATAGAAACAAAAACAAGAGTTTCTTGACTAGAATAAAAACCTTTAAATGGATGATAATCATGATATAAGAGCATCCTCATTGTAATAAACAAATGGGTGTGGATAAAAAAATTTAACAACAATGTTAAAAAAACACTCCACATTGTAATAAGCAAAATTACAAATCTTTTAGCAAATAACCAAATTTCACCAATTCCATAACCAAACTTATCGATCAACTTTTACCAATAACCAAACTCAATAACTCAAAAAACACCTCACATTGGAATCTTCTCATAGAGACGAATAATTTGGTGTGATCGGGTGCGTGATTGAAACTCATTTGCGATTGGACAAATGTGCATATTGTGCATTGTGTTTTGTGGGAGATTTTTGGTTAAGGCTGCAAAAATAACCAATGTGGAGGTAGAGGTTGTTATGTTTGATTATGGACTAAATGGATAATCAAATGCTAACGTAATACATTTTGGTTATTGGCTTTGATTATTACCATTGCGAATGCTCTAAGCACATTTTGGTTATTGGTTTTGATTATCACCATTGCAATGCTCTAAGCACTAGGATATTTAAGCCCCGTTCTGTTAATGTATTTATTTTTTAATTACTTATTTTCTGTTTTACGAGACAGACCATTCTCTCACAATACATCTTCTTTAATTCAAAAAATAAGGAAAAAATGACAGCCCAAGACGTATTTTGATAATTAATACATGTTAATGACATGCTGAGAACATTTACATCAATTTGAAAACGCCAGCTGCTTGAAGGGGTCTCTAAAAATTAAAAGAAATAAAAAATGTTTGGTGTAGGCCCAAAGAAACGAAATGGGAGCCCAGGAATCAGCGATGCAAGACCACCTAGCAACTAGGATTTAAAGGCGTGCTCCTCCTAACCTCCTAATGTAGTATTAAACGGAGTAACTGACGCAGCGGAATTCACGAGACACTAGTTAATGTATCAGTCCAAATGAGATAAATAACTCGTCACAATGAGCAAATCTTGCGCACAAGAAATAAAGAGAGAATCTCTGCAATATTATTGATTAAAAGTTTAAAAGTTTTAATAATTGAATAACTTACACCCCTATTTATACTAATAGGAGTCCTAACAATAAGGTAACTACCTAGAGAGGAGACCAAGCAAAACAATTACTTGAAAACCAAGACCATAATAAAAAGGAAAATAAAATCTCCAGGGAAATAACATCTCCAAGGAATAATAAATCCTATAAAAATTAGGAATTAGAAAAATAAGACACGTGCAAAACAAGCAGCACAAATATAATTTCATAATAATATTGTTCCTAAATAAAGGTTTCCAAAATATAAAAAATCCTACGATCTTGTCCTACATCAATAACTTTTGTAGGGGGCAAATTTATGCTAGTCGAGAACTTGAGGTTTGCATAAGTTAACCTGAACACCTTGACTTATCGAAAAAATTAACTAGCTTGGTAAATTTGTTTTTTTTTTTTTTCTTGATTTCGTTTGTTCACGAAAAAATTGTAAGACATTATCTTGTCCTATTTTGGTTTCCTTGTTGAATGTTTCCTATTTTTGTTATCTTACATGTTTGATTTTGTGTTTCCTTTGGTTGTGTTTCCACGAAGATGTTCCCGTGAAGTTTAAGAATTATGCTGAAGACTCCAGAAGAGATGAAGATATTCCCGTCAAGTTTGAGAATTATGCTGAAGACTCCAGTAAAGCTGAGTTTGGGATCGAGAATCCAGTTAACAACTCTGAACTACCGGCGCATAAGTACTATTGGGCTCGCTTCCTAGGTAAAATATTCTCCATTTTTGGTTTGTCAGGTACTTTCTTAATCCTACATCATTGGGATGTCTTTTGGGTTAGCTTATTATTATTATTATTATTTTTCGAATAAGATCATCCCAGTTATATAAATAAGAAGATAAAGTACACTAAAACAACCAACAACATGCAACAAAACAAAGCAAAATGCACAGAAAATTCACGTGAAATGAGACGTCGGAGCCTGACCTGCCAGTGACACTCGTGAAGATGGGTGGAGTGACCAAGATCGGCAACCACCTAGAGCACCTAGAGTTCGTTTCCATCACAAACTGAAGGACTAAATCTGCTGGAAATGCCACCTGCCGCCATCACGATGGCAATTGCAATTGATTGGTACTTAAGGCTCGATTTTTGTTTCGTTATATAATATCTGGACCCCACTGTAAGCAAAACAATAGACATCTTTAGTGTTATTTTTATGGGCATTATAAAATGCATTTACGTATTTATCTATCGGACTTCCTTGGAATAGCTAGCAATGCATTTTATCTTCTGATATGTTTGAAAACTCGACACTTATCATTCCTTAACTGGTTTTAGGCAATACAGCGAGCCCAAAATGGCAGGTGCAGCTTTGGAAATGCTCTGAATTAGGTAATGAACAGGCAGTACCAGTTTACTAAACTCACACACATTTGATTCCCTCTCTTTTATCTTGTGCACAAAAATGAATAAATCTATCACATTCACATGCAACTTTTTTGTTTGCAATTACAGTGCCTGGTGTTAAAGAAAACAGAAGCATCAGCAAGCACTTCAACTAGTCAGATACCTCATTAAAGTAATGTTGACTTTGAATGACTTAAACGAGTACGATTCACTTGCGACGGAGGCGATGATTAGTGCAACAAGGTTAGGGATTCACGAGGTTGTGGAAGAGATCGTGGAAGCAGTTCCCAAACTCGCTTGGGTTCGAGATTCAGAAGATTATAGCTTGTTTCAACGAGCGGTGATACAACGTCATGAAAGTATTTTCAACCTCATATATCAGATGAGTCACCATAGACGTTGTCAAACATTGCTTATGGACAAGTCTCAGAACACTATTCTGCACTTAGCTGGAAAATTGGCACCTCCAGATAAACTCCAGTCGGTTAATGGTGCAGCTCTACAAATGCAGCGCGAGTTTCAATGGTACAAGGTAATGCAGTTCCTCTCTTTACTTTCTAATGATTAATTGTAGTGCCGTCTTCTTTCTAATGATTTGTTTTCATCTTCTTCTTTCCTTGAGGTTGAGGGGCTTTCTGGCCGGCCATTTAAGATTTCTCCTTAATCTTGCTCCTTAATTTCCATATTAACCTTGAATATTATTGGAGATAGATGCAGGCTCTGCATTCGATTCTTAAACTCATAGTCACCATGATGCTTAACATTCAAAGCGCCGTAATATTTTGAAAATCACTTATCTTTTAATGTTCCCTTAGTAACATACAGCACGAAATCACGTAACAATCAACATAAAACTGACATTGAACTTTTATGGTGCTGCCTCGACAGGGGGCAGCTCAGGTTCCCCTGTACAAACATTTGGGAATCAATTTTGATTACATTTATATACGCGTTTTCGCTCTTTGATAGTGCCAAAAAAATTGATTACATTCTTTCAAACTCATGGGTCATCATGCAGGAAGTGAAGAAACATGTGAAACCCAGTGATGTACAGCGGCTAAACCTTAGTTGCAGGAACCTTCAACTATGCCCACGTTTCTTCGACGGAAACGCGTTTCCGCGTTCCCGTCGAAGGAAACTCCAAGAAACCCGTCTCAATGACGACGGGAACTCGTTCCTTACCTATATGGGAACTTACATCCAAAAAACAGTTGAGAGACTTACGATTCAAGTTGCAATTAGTACCTTTAAAGTTGTTTTGATCTTGTTAGTAAGCACATCTGATATTAACCTTCTAGAGTCATATTAATGCCCTTAACGTTTACGCCTACTTAATATGCACAAAGAGCTCTATTGTGTAATCATGTGCTACAATAAAAATGTTAAAATATAACTAGAAACTTATAATTTTAATAGTAATATTTTGTGGTAGAATAATATTTTTATATTGACATTTAACAATATAAAATTTTGAAATATATTTATAATTTTAATAATTTTTCCTAACCGCTCCCAATGGCGCTCCCACACTTCTGTGATCATCCGCTCCCCCGTCCCCGCCCCCGCTCCCGTCCCCGCTCCCGCTTCGTGTAACTAAGGGCTAAACAAAGATAAAGAAACACCAGCAATGGTATTTACAAGAGAACATGAGAAGTTAGTAGATGAAGGTCGGAAATGGATGAAAGGCACAGCAGATTCATGCACCATTTCAGCAGCGCTTATTGTCACTGTGGCATTTGCAGCTATAATTGCTGTTCCTGGAGGCAATAATGACTATGGCCTTCCAAATTTCTCCAAAGAATGGGCATTCACTGTCTTTGTCATTTCAGATGCACTTTCTCTCTTCACATCCGCCACTTCTCTTCTGTTGTTTTTGTCCATCTTGACAACGCGCTATGCAGAAAGTGATTTTCGCGATGTTCTTCCAAGGCAACTGATATATGGGCTGGTTACTCTGTTCCTCTCAATAACAACCATGATCATGGCCTTCAGTGTTTCATTGTATCTCGTGTTAGGTCACAAAAAGGCATGGATACTTGTTCCAGTGGCTGCATTAGCCTTTCTGCCCATTAGCTCTTTTGTGTCTCTTCAATTTCCTCTCCTTGTCGATCTCATCTCTTCAGCATATGGCAGCATTTTCGGCCCGAAAAGTGGTAGTAAACAGTTCTTTTGAGATCAGCATAGTAATGAAGAATTCCAAGCATATACCATCTTCTGATGATATAATAAGGAATCATCAACAACTAGTGTTCTACCCGTGCTTTTTTTTTTTTAAAGATTGTTGTGAATAAACCTCATTTTGGAGGCTGTTTATGAGTAGCTTTCGGCGGGTTAATTCCTACCAAATGTGAGGCTGTTTATGAGCCGTGTGTGGACAGCTGAGATGATCTCAGCCAGCTATATGTATGTGTTTGTATATCAGTTGTAAGTGTCGGAGTTGAGTGAGCAAAAGAGAGAGAAGGGAGACGTGAGACTGAAATTTATGTAAGAGTTTGTGTGCTATTATCAATAAAATTGTGCTCGTGTTTGCGTGAATCTCCTCCTCACATCAAAGATTTGGTACGATTTGATTAATTGCTGTTTGAGCATATCAAATTTTGGTGTCAAACATTATAAAATAAAGGTCAGTGCTGAAGTTCGTATGTTTTTTTTTTTTGGCACTTTCTAGAATTTCATTTTTGGTATCAAACATTATGTAAAACCTTGTTATTTGCCGGTCGCCATGGTCTGCCGCCAGTCGTGGGACAAAGCCTCTAGTCATCGCCCACTCCGGCAACCGCAGTTGCCGTGGTCACCATCTCTGGTTCTCTATCCGTCAGCCATGACCTTTCTTTTTTTATTTGATCTTTCTCTGACGTACGAAACCTCATTACTCACATGGCATGAAGGATCTTTCCGTGACAATATTCTTTGATGGTTATTTACATTGCGATTCTTTTTCGAATTAGAAATAAGAATCTGTTGTTGAAAAAAAGATTTCTAGTGGGAGCATAATCCATACATGTCACTTTGTTGTTGAAAAAAAAAACACTTCTATCTATCTATTTTTAAAAATCTATCATGTCTTGATTTTCTTATGAACTTTTCTTCAGATAGATTCCTATTCGAAAAGTGTTTAGCTATCACATTATGAAAAATCAAAATAATTTTTATGTTTTAGATAAATTTATAATTTTCATTATGCAAATAATTTAATTTTTAGTTCTCAATGAATAATCTTCAACACAAAGGAGAAGGCAATTACTGATAAATTGAAGAGGAAATGAGAGAAATAAGGGAAAATGTGAAAATGAGTCTCGCTTGACTTACATTTTATGATAACATAGTAATTTTAATTGTGTAAACATATGATAGTTTTGAGGCAAATATTCAGTGAATTAAGATTTTTGTGTGAGGTGGTGGCCTAGCCCAAGAGGAAGGGTATTCCCTTGCCCCACGCTCATCCAGGGTTCGAACCCTGCACCCTCCCCTAACCCCCAATATTGTAATATAGTGTAGGAATTACCGAGTGATAAAAAAATAAAAGGTTTTTGTATGAGTAATTAATTATTCAATGGTCTTGGGATATCGCCACGCGGTGCCTAACACCCTTCTCCATAACATATTTTGATGAGACCCAAAAAACACTCAATTATTCTGAGTCTTTTAAAGGTGACATACTGTGGGAGCTCCGTTCCGGTTGGTTCGTACTTTCTGAATGTGGGTTCTTGGTTAGCTCCTATCTCCTTGATCAGTCCTGCAAAACGAAGCACGACTAAGAGACCACACCGGAGGGACTCCGAGATGGCCCTCCGGTGCAAGAGTCAGGTTGCTTGCCAGGAAGAGTTAGAGATTGGGAGCTAGGGTTTTGTTTGAGCATACCTCTTCCAAGAAGGCATAATGGGATATTTATAGGAAACCCTTCGCTTGGTCTCCAAGATTGCACCAACGCTTGACACGCGTCGGCTGATGTCACTGTTGTATCACGTTTAGGGTTTTGCAACCGTTTTCATGATGAGCTGGCACCTTCACTTGCCACCATCATTGTCCTCATAACCGTTCGGATGACGTCACGACCATCATCATAGCCAGGGTTGCTGTTCTGATGCGGATGAGCTGGATCGTCGGCCAAGCCATGCTCGGCACCGAGCATGTTGTGGGACCTTCGGCAGCTATCCAAACGAACGTATCCTCCACCCCGAGTAGGTGTAGGGAATGGAGCATTAAAGGAGGTGTAATTAGAGGAACCCTCGGCGACAGGGACCCTCGGCTACGGTTGCTGATCCGAACGTCCAAAGAAAGATGTCTTGGAGTTGAAAGTAATACTAGATCACGTTCGGAATGGCCCGAGACATTTTGCTCGGCCTGCTACAATAGCCCCTCAACCCATGCCGAAGATCTTCACTTGGTATGGGTTGATTTAAAATTTGGCCGAGCTTTGAACCTTCGATAGATCAATCCGAGCCCCATATAAAGTGACAGCTGTTAAGAATCTGAACGGGTGTGTCAGTTGAAGAGACGACTGGCATGGGCAAGGACTTCAGTCGCCACGTGTCACGTAGAGGTTGGCGAGGGGTTCGGCGGTGAAATGATGGGCGGGAAATTCGAAAAGCCCCGCCCTGCTTATAAATACCGGCGAGGGAGGAGAGAGAAAGTTCTTCTGCACTTTCTCTCTCTAACGCTTGGAGCTTCTCTCTCTACATTTCCGTTCCAGAACTTAGCTTGAATCCAGATTCTTAACTTCAAGCCCCATTCCAACAGAAATCTTCAGGTATGTCATCTATTCTTATCATCTCACTCTTTATCTTGCTTTCCACGCTTATTTTCTGGGTTTCTGGGATGATTTTGGGGTTTTTTGTACTGTATGAACAGTAGATTTCTGGGGAGAACGATGATGTTCATCCCTGAACTCAACTTGTTCTTCCGAGCCCCCATAGGATGTCTGGGGCTCGCCGAACGATTTCTTTCGATGGGGGTAAATTACCGAACGGTCCCCAACTCTCTTGTTTGCCGAACGCTTGGGAATCTTTAAAGAAGTGCCGAGCCCATTATAGGTTAGAATATGACTCGTGAGCCGATAAGATGAACCAAACTTCCCAACGATTTTCTTTGCCGACGCAGATTTCAATAGCTTAATACCCCTTTGTTCTTTTCCTAGGTCTGGCTCACGAGGTCATCGACGTGTCTTCAGACTCCGATTGCTCGGAAACCGAATCCGATCGTCAATTCATCAGCGAGCTTCTCGAGTGGCGTAGGTTGAGGAATAGCCGAGCGGTTATATCTTCTTCAATGAGGATGTCGGCAACTTCTCCAGTGACAGACGATTCTAACGCCGAGGGTGACTTCGAGTATGCTGCAGACGGATTCACTACGGAGCCTGAGATTAGTTTTTCTTCTGACACCCAATCTGAGACCGAGCCACGGGTGGGACAAGAAGCCAAGTCGAGGCTTATGTCAGGGGCCGAGGCTTCAACGTTGGCGCCGAGCGATGCTGATCTCTTTGACAAGGGACTGCTATGCCCTTATGCCCACTACTTTAGTGGCGATCCGGGAGAGTATGAAGCGTTTCGTACGAAGTACGACATTCCCGAAGACGTTCTGATTCACAAAGTCAAGAGCACCGATATAAAAGACCACAGGGATCACCGTCCCGAGCATAAAACCGTGCCCCTAATGGCCATCTGCGAGGCCGGGCTTCGGTTCCCCCTCCACCCCTTCCTTAGGGAGATACTATGGAAGTTTAGTTTGGCACCCCATCAATTGGCAATCAACAGTTACCGAATCATCATGTCGGTAATTGCTCTGATGGAGAGCCAAAATCTGGACTTCAAGCCGACGGACCTTTTCTTCACCTACACCATGTCTCGTCATGGTAAATCTGGCCGTCGGTACCTTTCAACCCGTCCTAAAAAGAGCCCCTTCATCCAGGGTTTATCCGACACGGATAAG